>NW_024366860.1:336395-338209 GCF_014805655.1 Passer montanus | reverse complement strand
CCCGCTCTCACTCTGGGGGGGGGGTGAATGAATAAATAAATAAAAATATATTAACACTGACATGGAAAACCCGCCGTGAGCCTGGGGGGGGGGGCGGGGGTCTCTGCTCCCCACCCTGGGGGGGTCCTGGGGGTCCCATTCCCACCCTGGAGCATTTGAGGGGGGTCCTGGGGGTCCCTTGGGATCCTTTCCCCCCACCCTGGAGCATTTTGAGGGGGGTCCTGGGGGTCCTTTCCCCATCCTGAGGCATTTGAGGGGGGTCCTGGGGGTCCCTTCTGCCTCCTGGGGTATTTGAGGGGGGTCCCTTCCCTACCCTGGAGCATTTGAGGGGGGTCCTGGGGGTCCCATTCCCCACCTCAGCCCCCTCCCCATCCCGGGGGTCCCTTCCCCACTTCGGGGCTCGTTCCCATCCAATTTTGGGGGTCCCTTCTCCCATCCTGTCCCATTTTGGGGGGTTCTTTTTCCCATCCTGGCACATTTTGGGGTTCCTGGGGGTTTCTTTCTCCCGCCGTGGCACATTTTGGGGGGCTCCTGGGGTTGCCTTCTCCCATCTTGGTGCATTTTGGGGTTTCTCTCTCGTTCCCATCCAATTTTGGGGGTCCCTTCTCCCATCCTGTCCCATTTTGGGGGGTTCTTTTTCCCATCCTGGCACATTTTGGGGTTCCTGGGGGTTTCTTTCTCCCGCCGTGGCACATTTTGGGGGGCTCCTGGGGTTGCCTTCTCCCATCTTGGTGCATTTTGGGGTTTCTTTTTCTCATCCTGGCACATTTTGGGTCTCCCGTGGTTTCTCTCTCCCGTCCTGATGCATTTTGGGGTTCGTGGGTGGTTCTTTCTCCCATCCTGTCCCATTTTGGGGTCCCTGGGGTTTCTCTCTCCGATCCTGTCCCACTTCGGGGTCCCTCTCCCGTCCAGGCGCTCGGGGGCCGGGGGGCTCAGCACTCGGGGGGCGCCCCGAAGGCGCGGCGGCACTCGGAGGCCTTGGCCCCCAGTGACCCCAAAGTGCCACCCCAAATCCCCAAAGCGTCACCCCAAATCCCCAAAGCGTCACCCCAAATACCCAAAGTGCCACCCCAGGGTCCCCAAAGTGAGCCCAGTGTCCCCAAACCCCAGGGGTGGCACCTGGGGACCCCAAAACATGACCCCAAAGTGTCCCCAGTGTCCCCAAACCCCAGGGGTGGCACCTGGGGACCCCAAAGTGTGACCCCAGTGACTCCAGTGTCCCCAAACCCCAGGGATGGCACCTGGGGGACCCCAGAGTCTGCCCTTGGTGCACACACCCCCATTCCCGTATCCCCAATCCCACATCCCCATCCCATAATGCCCATCTCCAATCCCATCCCCTAACCCCAAATCCCAGTCCCAAATCCCCCCAATGCCCTCCCCTAGCCCCATACCCCAAATCCCCAAAGTGCCACCCCAAAACCCCAAAGTGAACCCAGTGACCCCAAAGTGAGCCCAGACCCCAGGGATGGCACCTGGGGACCCCAAAGTGTGACCCCAGTGACCCCAGACCCCAGGGACGGCGCCTGCGGACCCCAAAACGGGACCCCAGTGCCCCAAAGTGTGATCCCAGTGACCCCAAAATGAGCCCAGTGACCCCAAATCCCCTCAATCCCAGCCCCCATCCCCAATGCCCCAATCAACCCCCACAAAGTGTGACCCCAGAGACCCCAGACCCCAGGGACGGCGCCTGCGGACCCCAAAACGGGACCCCAGTGCCCCAAAGTGTGATCCCAGTGACCCCAAAATGAGCCCAGTGACCCCAAATCCCCTCAATCCCAGCCCCCATCCCCAATGCCCCAATCAACCCCCAC
>NW_024366860.1:323850-334810 GCF_014805655.1 Passer montanus | reverse complement strand
GTGCCCCCCGGTGCCCCCCAGCCCCCCGGTACCCCGGTACCCCCCAGCCCCCCGGTACCGGGCTCTCTCCGCAGCCGTTGCACAGCCCGGGGGTCCCGTCCAGCTCCAGGCAGCGCCGGCGGTCGCTGAGCACCGGCCCCCGGGGGGAGGGGGGCACCGGGCCGGCCCCGGGGGGGCTGCGGGACACACGGGGGGGTCACGGGCACGGGGGGCACCGGGGACCCCCGAGGGACGGATGGATGGGGGCCAAGAGGGGGATGGGGACACCCTGGGGACATGGGGATGGCAGTGGGACATTGGGGTGTCCTCAGAGAGGATGGGGGTCCCTGAAGGTGTCTGGGGGGTCCCTGGGGGTGTCCTGAAGGGTCCCAGGGGTGGCACTTGGGGACATTGGGAGGATGGTGTGACACTGGGGTGTCCCCACAGAGGATGGGGGGGTCGGGGGGTGTGACCCCAGGGTGGCACTTGGGGACACGGGGATGGCAGTGGGACATTGGGGTGTCCCCAGAGAGGATGGGGGTGTCTGGGGTGCCCCAGGGGTGGCACTTGGGGACACCTTGGGGACATGGGGAGGGCGGTGTGACACTGGGGGGCCCCCAGAGAGGACGGGGGTCCCTGCGGGTCCCTGGGTGTGTCCGGGGCTGTCCCGGGGTGTCTGGGCAGAGGATGGGGGTCCCTGGGGGTGTCTGGGGGTGTCCCAGGGGGTCCCCAGGGTGGCACTTGGGGATATTGGGAGAGCAGTGGGACATTGGGGTGTCCCCACAGGGGATGGGGGTGTCTGGGGGTGAGACCCCAGGGTGGCACTTGGGGACATGGGGATGGCAGTGGGACATTGGGGGGCCCCCAGAGAGGACGGGGGTCCCTGGGTGTGTCCGGGGCTGTCCCGGGGTGTCCCCAGGGGTGTCTGGGGGTGCCCCAGCCCTGTCCCCAGCCCTGTCCCCGGTGGCACCTGGGTGCCCGCCGCAGGTCGCGGATCTCGATGCTCAGGAAGGGCACGAAGCAGCGGCAGCAGAAGGGGCACGAGGTGTTGAGGTTGGAGTCGTCCGAGGTCCAGCCGGCCATGAGCTCCTCGTCGAACACCAGCGCGGCACAGCCCGGGCAGCGCGAGCAGCTGGACAGCAGCACCTGGGCACGGCCACGGCTGCCCCAAGCCCAGTCGTGCCCCCGCTCACCCGGGGGGTCCCCGCTGGCGCGGCGCCGCTGCCGCTGCCGCAGCGGCTGCCGGAACTGCGCCGCGCCCAGCACCACGTTCCGCAGCTTGGCCCAGCGCAGCCGCCCCCCCTGCGTCCCCGCCGGCCACTTGCTCTCCAGCACCGCCTGCCAGGGGGACACGGAGGGGTCAGGGTGGCCGGGGACCCCCGCGCCCAGCCGGGGGTGCCCCCGGGGTCACCTTGTTGTAGTAGCCGTAGGTGACGGTGTTGGGGACGATGCCGGCGCGCTTCATCTCCAGCAGGACGCGCACGGAGAGCACGGGCTCGCCGTACTGCCCGCACAGCTGCATCAGGATGCGGTAGCACACCTGGGGGCAGCGCCGCGTCAGCCTGGCACCGCGGGCACCCCTCAGAGCCCCGCAGGTGGGGCAGAGCCACAGAGCCACAGAGAGGAGCTGAGCCTCAGCCCCGCCGGGGCACCCAGAACAGCGCCCAGGCCTTCCTCAGACACCTCCGGGGTGGCCACTCCAAACCTCACCTTTTCCAAGGGGGATTTTCCCAAATATCCACCCTGAGCCTCCCCCGGCCCAGCCTGAGGCCATTCCCCCTTGTCCTGTGCTGTCCCTGTCCATTCCCCTTGTCCTGTCCCTGTTCCCTGTCCCATTCCCCTTGTCCTGTCCCGTCCTGTCCCAGTCCATTCCTCTTGTCCTGTCCTGTCCCTGTCCCTGTCCATTCCTCTTTGCTGCTCCAGCCTCTCCCCTTTCTCTGCCAGCCCCGTCATGTCCCTGCTGCCCTGAGAAGTGGACACAGCACCGGACACCGGACACCGGGCACCGGGCACTGGACACAGCACTGCCCGTTCCCCTCGGCCTCCAGGGGGGCTGTGAGGGCGGCTGCTGACCCCACAGCCCCCCCAGCAGCAGATCCCCTTTCCCAGGAGGACGAGGAGCCGGAGCTGACCCACCTCGTCGGGCAGCACCACCTTGTGCTGCTCCATCTTGCGCAGGACGTCGTAGGCGAGCTGCAGCGCGCGCAGCTTGGCGGGCGCGGCGCGCACGTGCGTGGGCAGGTACAGGAACCAGAGCCCGTAGCAGTGCCCCAGCAGGCACCGTGCCCACAGCTCGGGCACCGCCGATGACTTCTGGGCCACCCGCTGGGCCACCTTCATCTCCTGGGGACAGCGGGGGCGAGGCAGAGTCAGGGCAGGGCAGCTGAGCCCCTCAGCGCCGTGCCCGGTGTCACGGCTCGCGGGCGCTGTGCCAGCTGGGCACCTCCCGGTGTCACAGCTCACGGGGACGCCCAGCCAGGCGCTGTCCCAGCTGGGCACCCCTGCAGGTGGCACAGCACGCGTGCCCAGGTGCCATCCCTCACCTGCTTGGTGCGGCGCGGCGCGGGGCTGCTCGGGGCGCTGCTCCGGGCCTGGCACAGCTGGGCCACCAGAGGGTCCCGGGGGGGCTCCAGCAGCTCCGGGCGCAGCGTGGGGAACCCGTCATACCTGGGGGGGCACAGGTGAGGGGGGTTTGGGGAGGGGGAGGCGCGGGGGGGGGCCGGGGGTCTCACCTGTAGCGTGCGGGGGGCTCGGCCCCGGCCGGCCCCGCCGGCTGCTCCGGGGGGGTGATGAACACCGTGTGCTCCCCGCCCCGGGGGTCGTCCAGCTCCATCAGGGGCGTGTCCTCGGGCTTCTCCAGATCCACCTGCACCTGGGGAGGGGCAGCGGGGTCACACAGGGACACAGGGACACACCGTGTGGGCAAAGTGAGGAACTGGAGGCAGGGAGCGAGGGACACACAAGGGACACAACGAGGGGACACAGGGACACACCTTGTGGACACGGGTGAGGAACTGGAGGCAGGGAGTAAGGGACACACAAGGAGCATGCAGAGGGGACACAGGGACACACCTTGTCGACGCAGGTGTCGAAGAACTCGAGGCAGGGCTCGCGGTCGCTGGCGAAGGAGCAGTCCTCGATGAACTGCGTGAAGAGCTGTGTGCGCAGCAGCTGCCCGTAGAAGCGCTGGTACGCCCGCTCCCGCGAGCGCAGGAACCCTGGCACGGGGGCACAGGGGACACGGGCAGGGGTCACTGGGGTGGGCTGGGGTGGGATCAGTGGGATGGGATGGGATGGGATGGGATGGGATGGTATGCACAGGACAGGATGACATGCATAAGATGCACAGGATGGCATGCATGGGATGGACTGGGATGAAATCAGATGGAACTGCACAGACAGGATGGCACAGCTCTCCAGGGACAGCTCCCGTGCCCCCTCACCCTGCAGCGCGAAGAGGCTGCCGGCGTCGCGGCCGGCCGGGGCGGGCGCGGGCGCGATGGGCCGCAGGAAGGAGCGGTACCCGCGCAGGGCGCACGCCATGAAGCGCAGGAAGGCCGCCCGCGCCTCCAGCTCCAGCTGCGCCCGCCGGGCCCCCGCGGCCTCCGCGTCGCTCAGCACCAGCTCCGGGGGCTCCTCCTCGCCCGGCGCGCTCAGCACTGCGGGGACACGGAGGGGACAGCGGGACATCAGCACACGGATGGGGCAGCCAGCACCAGGGACAGGAGAGTGTCAGCACCGGGGACACGGATGGGACAGTGTTGGCATTGGGGACACGGATGGGACATCAGCACACGGATGGGACAGCCAGCACCGGGGACACGGACGGGACAACATCAGCACACGGATGGGACAGCACTGGGGACATGGATGGGACAGCATCGGCACCGGGGACACGGATGGGACAATGGGAAAACATCAGCACACGGATGGGGCAGCCAGCACCGGGGACAGGAGAGTGTCAGCACCGGGGACACAGATGGGACAGTGTTGGCACTGGGGATGACATCAGCACATGGATGGGACAGCCAGCACCGGGGACACGGACGGGACAACATCAGCACACGGATGGGACAGCACTGGGGACATGGATGGGACAGCATCGGCACCGGGGACACGGATGGGACAATGGGAAAACATCAGCACACGGATGGGGCAGCCAGCACCGGGGACAGGAGAGTGTCAGCACCGGGGACACAGATGGGACAGTGTTGGCACTGGGGACACCCAGCCAGACGATGGCACCAGGGATGCCTGGCCAGATGGGACCGGGGACACCCCGCTGGCTGGGACAGCGTTGGCACCAGGGACACGGATGGGACATCAGCACAGGGAGGGGACAGCGTTGGCACATGGGTGGGACAGTGTCAGCACCGGGGACACGGACAGGACAGCACTGGCACCAGGGACACCCGGTCAGCTGGGACAGTGCTGGCACCAGGGATGCCCCAGATGAGTCCCACGGCTGCAGAGCCCCAGGGGTGGGGCCGCTTGGGAAGCGACACCCAGGGAATGAGGGGGTGAAGCCACAGCTCTGATCCTGCTTGGGGAACGCCCCCAGGCAGGGGGGATTTCAGGGTGGTCTTTGACCCCAGCGGGTCACTCCCAGTTTGGGCTATTCCGTGATGACAGCACAGGTGGGGGATGTGGTGACCCCCAGGACACCCTGGAGCCCCCAGCCCAGCCCCAGGACCCCCACTCACGCTCATCCAGCTGCTGGGACAGGCTGTGCAGCGAGGCCAGCAGCACCTTGCAGGGCCGGCGGGGCAGCGCGCGGGGCGACAGCAGCTTCCTCTCCTCGCTCCTGGGGGCACAGGCACCAGGGCAGGGCGGGACCCCCGGGACCCCCGGGACAGCCCACCCGCCCCCAGCCCAGGGGACACTCACTGGAAAATGGTGTTGGTGTCCAGGTCGACGAAGATGACGTCGCGGGGGGGCTCGTAGAGGTCGAAGTAGCTGGAGTGGATGCCTACAATGAAGGGCACGGGGGCACACAGCACGTCAGCCAGCGCCAGCGGGCACAGCGGGATGTAGGGGCACTGCCAGCGCAGGGGGAAGATCATCTGGGGACAGGACGAGGGTGGTCAGCGCCGCAGGGCCCCCGCCAGGCGGGACGGGGGGCCCAGCGCCGCGGGGTGGGGTCTCCAGAGCTGCGGGACCGGGACCACCAACGGCACGGGGCCGGGATCGGGGTCCCCAGCACGGAACGGGGACCCCCAGCAGCACAGAACGGGGACCCCCAGCACCGTGGCAGGGGGATCTCCACAGCAGGTCTCCAGCACCGCAGGACAGGGGTCCCCAGTGCTGAGGGGTGACAGTCCCCACTGCTGAAGGGTGACAGTCCCAGCACTGAGAGGGGACAGTCCCCAGTGCCACAGGTCCCCAGTGCCACAGGTCCCTAGCACCACGGGATCAGCGCTCCCAGCACCACAGGACAGGGATCCCCAGTGCTGAGGGGTGACAGTCCCCAGTGCCACAGGTCCCCAGTGCCACAGGTCCCTAGCACCACGGGATCAGCGCTCCCAGCACCACAGGACAAGGATCCCCAGTGCTGAAGGGTGACAGTCCCCAGTGCTGAGAGGGGACAGTCCCCAGTGCTGAGGGGTGACAGTCCCCAGTGCTGAAGGGTGACAGTCCCCAGCACTGAGGGGTGACAGTCCCCAGTGCCACCGGTCCCCAGCGCTGTGGGACCAGGATCCCCAGCACGGTGGGTCCCCAGCCCCACGGTGGCACGTCCCCTCAGTGTCCCCTGCGGTCACTCACCGCCACCAGGGCTTCGCCCACGCTGGTCAGGACGTCGGGGCGCAGGGAGTGGATGAGCAGCTTCTGCTCGGTGAGGACGGCCACCAGCAGTGCCACCGCGTTGTCGGGGCCCAGGTTCTGCAGCAGCGTCAGGAAACTGGCCCCGCTGCGGGCGGGGACACCCCCGGGTCACCCACAGCCCCCTCCCCACCCGTCCCCACCCCACAGCAGCCTCCCCCAGCCCTACCTGAGGGGCAGCGGGGAGGACACGGGCCGGCACAGCAGCAGGCTGTCGTAGGGGGACATCTGCGGGGACACGGAGACGTGCTGGGGGACACGGGGACGCGCCGGGGGCCCCAGTGCTGAAGGGTGACAGTCCCCAGCACTGAGGGGTGACAGTCCCCAGTGCCACCGGTCCCCAGCGCTGTGGGACCAGGATCCCCAGCACGGTGGGTCCCCAGCCCCACGGTGGCACGTCCCCTCAGTGTCCCCTGCGGTCACTCACCGCCACCAGGGCTTCGCCCACGCTGGTCAGGACGTCGGGGCGCAGGGAGTGGATGAGCAGCTTCTGCTCGGTGAGGACGGCCACCAGCAGTGCCACCGCGTTGTCGGGGCCCAGGTTCTGCAGCAGCGTCAGGAAACTGGCCCCGCTGCGGGCGGGGACACCCCCGGGTCACCCACAGCCCCCTCCCCACCCGTCCCCACCCCACAGCAGCCTCCCCCAGCCCTACCTGAGGGGCAGCGGGGAGGACACGGGCCGGCACAGCAGCAGGCTGTCGTAGGGGGACATCTGCGGGGACACGGAGACGTGCTGGGGGACACGGGGACGCGCCGGGGGTCGCTGTGAGCCCCCCACGAGGTGACTCACCTGGACCAGGATCCGCGGGCGCTGCGGGGACGGGAAGGGCACGTTGTGCATGAAGTGGGAGATGTGCCTGCGGGCGGAGCGGCCCCGTCAGAGGGGGTGACCGGGGGGCCCCCGCCCCCCCCGGAGCCCCCCCTTGTCCGCGCTCACGTCTCCAGGGGCAGCACGTGGGGGCCCGAGATGGAGTAGCGGTAGATGAACATGAGGAACTTGCGGAAGACGTCGAAGAAGGGCCAGTGGGACAGCACGCAGATGCTCTTGCGGGTGTGCAGGGAGCGCCCGGGCACCGGCCGCCGGTCCACCACGCTGAGCAGCCCCAGGCGCAGCGCCTGCGCCTCCGACAGCCGCTCCCGCGGGAACGCCTCGTGGAACTGGATGGCAGCGCCGTACACCTGCGGGGCACGGCCGTCAGGGCACCCGGGCACGGGGATGCTGGTCCCACGAGGGATGGGAACCGTGGGCACGGGGATCCCGGTCACGTGGGGGTTGGGAACCCTTGGCACAGGGATCCCTGTCTCATAAGGGATGGGAACCCCTGGCATGGGGATCCTTGTCCCATAGAGCTGGGAACCCTTGGCACAGGGATCCTGGTCCTACAGAGCTGGGAACCCCTTGGCACAGGGGATCCTGGCCCCACAAGGGATGGGAACCCCTTGGCACTGGGATCCTGGCCCCACAAGGGATGGGAACTCCTTGGCACAGGGGATCCCGGTCCCACAAGGGATGGGAACCCCTTGGCACTGGGATCCTGGTCCTACAGAGCTGGGAACCCCTTGGCACTGGGATCCTGGCCCCACAAGGGATGGGAACCCCTTGGCACTGGGATCCCGGTCCCACAAGGCTGTGGGTGCTGACACCACCCCCCCCATGGCACTGGGGACCCCCATCCCACACCCCAAGCCCCCCGCCCTGCCGTGCCTTGTCCCCCGAGGCGCCGGTGAGGACGAAGGTGGAGAAGACGGGCAGGGGGTACTTGGTGCCCACAGGCCAGCTCTCGATGGTGGCCCCCATGGGCAGGCAGAACACGGGCACCGACTCAGGCAGAGGGAAGGACTCACTGTCCTGCTCGGGGTAGCGGCTCAGCAGCCCTGCACGGACACACGGACACACGGACACCAGACACCAGGATCAGCCCCCAGGTCATCTCACCCACCCCAGTGAGGAGGGGGCAGCCAGCTGAGTGCCCACAGCTCCACAAAACCAGCCCCCAAAACTTCCCCCCAGCAGGAAACACAATCACCCCCAACCCCAGTAAGGGACCCCAGTGTCACCCCAGTAAGGGATGCCACACTTCCCAGTAAGGGACCCCGCTGTCCCCCCTCCCCAGTAAGTGACTCCAGTCCCCAAAGCCTGGCAAGGCCCCCCCCAGGGGTGCTGGGGCAGCTGAAGGGCCCCACCTTGTGCTCCCCAAACCCCCCTGAGGGGACCCAGGGCCTCCTGCACCTCCCCAAATCAGCCCCGTGCTGGCTGCAAAAGGTTAATTAACACAGAAAGTATTTTTAAAAATAATAACAACAATAAACAACTCTGGCTCCCCCTGGGAGGACCCAGAAGCCCCAGCCCCAGGTCCCCACCTGCCTCGTAGACCAGCGTGTTGTCCTTGGCCACGGCGATCTTGTAGCACAGGAACAACGCGGGGCCCCACTGCAAGGAGGGATCAGGATTTTGGGGCTCAGCAGCGGCCGGGCAGCAGCGGCAGGACCAAAGGGACCCCCCAAACGCACCATGCTGGTGTTGAGGTTCTTGTCCACGCGGCAGAAGGTGAGCGGGGTGCTCTCGCCCTTGCTGGGCATCACCAGGCAGATGTCGGTGACGCCCAGCGTGTGGTGGCCGGGGGGCTCGGCCGCGCGCCGGAACGTCAGGAACGTGCGCTGGTGGCCCGGGGACCCCGAGGCCAGGTTGGCCGAGCGGCTGTAGGGGGTCGTGTCCAGGATCTGGTAGCCCGGCTTGGGGCGGTCCTTGCCCTCGTAGTGCACCCTGAGGGGGGCGAGGGGTGAGGGGAGCCCCAAGAGCGGCACCTCTGGGTGCTTCCCCCCAGCTCCCCTCAGGGGGGTTTGGGGAGCACAAGGTGGGGCCCTTCAGCTGCCCCAGCACCCCTGGGGGGGCCGTGCCAGGCTTTGGGGACTGGAGTCACTTACTGGGGAGGGGGGACAGCGGGGTCCCTTACTGGGAAGTGTGGCATCCCTTACTGGGGTGACAGTGGGGTCCCTTACTGGGGTGACAGTGGGGTCTATTACTGGGGTGACAGTGGGGTCTGTTCCTGGGCTGACAGTGGGGTCCCTTACTGCGGTGACAGTGGGGTCCCTTACTGGGATTGGGGGTGATTGTGTTTCCTGCTGGGGGGAAGTTTTCCCACCTTCCCAAACTCTTCCCTCTGCCTGCTGTGACCCAGGGCAGGGCTGGGTGTCCCCCCACTCACCCCAGCTCGATCAGGGGGGGCTTGTCCCGCCCCCGTTTGTAGCACAGGAACATCTGGGGGTTGTTGAGCAGCCCCGCGTTGAGGTCCACGGGGTGGCCCGACGTGCTGGTCTCGATGCAGGTGAAGCCCTGGGGCACCTCCTCGCCCTGCGAGCGGATGATCACGGCCACGTCCGTGATGGGCTCCCCGGGCCGCGCCGGCCGCGGCTGCTGCTCCTCCTCCAGCGCCCGCGAGCCCTCCGCCAGCCCGGCCACCACGAAATAATCCACGAGCTGCGGGGGCTTCTCGTCCGACATGGCTGTCACAGCATCTGCGGCGACACGGGCCGTGCCACCTCCCCGCCGCTGCCCCGGCGGGAAGGGAGAGGCTTTCCGGTCACCGCGGGACACCGGGACCCCCGCAGCCGCGGCAGGGACCCCTTCCCAGCACGGGCAGCGCCCGGGGGAACGACCCGCTCCCTCCCCGTCCCCAAAACCCCCCGGTGCCCGCAGTGTCGCCAGCCCCGCTCGGTGCCCGCGGCACCCCCGGCCGGCCCGCGGGGAGCCCCGGCAGCGGCGGAGCGGAGAATGGGGGCAGCGGGAAAGGGGAAGGAAGCGGCGCCGGGGCCCGGGCACGCCTCAGCCCGGCCCCGCCACACCCGGGGGGCCACACAGCCGCAGGGCCCCCGGGGGGGCGGCCTGACCGCGGCAGGGTGACCCCGGCAGGGCAGCCCCGGTGCGGAGGTCACGGTGCCGCCACCGAGGGGTCACAGGCCCCGGGACAGTGACATCCCCCGGGACAGTGACACCCCCGGGGACAGCGACAGCCCCTGGCCGGGGTCACCCCCCGCGGAGGGCCCCCCACCCCCGTGTCCCCCCGGTGACCCCCCCGGGGATGCTCTGTCTGTCCCCGGTGACGCCTCCGCAGCGCTCCCCGTCCCCGCGGCCGCCCCGGCGCAAACATGATGATTAGCCGGAAAAATGATAAAGAAAAGGCAGAAGCGACCCCCCCCAGCCCCCCCCGGGGGTCTCTACCTACGGGGTTATGTACAGCCACCCCGGGGGGGCTGGGGGCGCCTGGGCTGCTCCCCCCTCCCCAAATTTCCCGGGGTTTTCCCAGGAGAACGGTGCCCGGTTGGGTCTGGGGGTGGGAATTAGGGGAGGGAACCCCCCAGGTTTGTTTTGGGGGGGGACAGATTGTCTCCCCCTCCCCAGTTTCCCCACGCCGAGGTGGTCCCGGGGTTTTCTGGGAGAACAGAGCCCGGTGGGAGCTGGGGGGGGCTGGGGGTGCTGGGGACCCCTCCCCAGCCTCACTGGAGTTCAGAGGGAGCCCTTGAGAGCCCCCTCCCCAATTCTGCCAGGGTTTTCCTGGGACACAGCGACAGTTCCCGAGCGGGAATTGGGGGGGGGGGGGGGGTCGCAGCCCCCGGCAGCGCCGGTCTGGAGGGTCCCTGGGCAGCCCCCTGCCCATTGTGTGGGGTCTGCAGGCAGGGACTGGGGGGGCTCCAGCCGGCTTTGGGGCGCCCGTGCCCGCCTGGCCCGGGGCTGGCCCGGTGCATTCCCGGGGCTGTCCCGCCGCCCGCCCGTCCCGGTGCTCTGCTGGTGTTGTCCCGGTGCTTTCCCGGTGCATTCCCGGTGCATTCCCGGGGCTCTCCCGGGGCTCTCTGGGTGCTCTCCCGGTGCTGTCCCAGGGCTCTCCCGGTGCTTTCCTGCTTTCCCGGTGCTCTCCCGGTGCTCTCCCGGTGCATTCCCGGTGCCCGCCTGTCCCGGTGCTGTCCCAGTGCCCTCCCGGTGCTCTCCGGGTGCTCTCCCGGTGCTTTCCTGCTCTCCCGGCGCCCTCCCGGCGCTCTCCCGGTGCTGTCCCGCTGCTCTCCCGGTGCTCTCCGGGTGCCCTCCCGGTGCTCCCCCGGTGCTGCCCCGGGTGTCAGCGGGAGCGCAGCGGGCGGCGGGGCCGGGCGTCGGGAGCGGCGGGCGCGG
>NW_024366860.1:323440-323806 GCF_014805655.1 Passer montanus | reverse complement strand
GGCGCGGAGCCGGCCCGGGCTCACTGGAGGCGGTCGGAGCGGAAGGAATCCTCCACGGCGGGGTCGGTGAGCAGCGCGCAGGGGTCGCTCAGCATGCTCAGCCCGTCCAGCGTCAGCGGCTCGATGCGCAGCTCCTCCTCCAGCCCCCCCAGCCCCCCCAGAGACCCCCCCTCCACCTCGAAGCCCGGGACCCCCGCCAGCGCCGTGGCGATCTCCTTGGACAGCCCCGGGGGGGAGTCGCCTGCGGGGGGGGGACACGGGGGTCAGACAGCCCCGGGACCCCCGTGGCACCGTGCCGAGCCCTCACCCCCCTCCCGTGACACCCCAGAGAGCCCCCAGCCCACCCCACGGAGCCCCCAGCCCACC
>NW_024366860.1:310255-323179 GCF_014805655.1 Passer montanus | reverse complement strand
AGGGGCGCTGGGGGGGCGCGGGGGCCCGCGGGGGGGGCTGGGAGCCCAGCAGCATTCCCGGCTGGCCGTAGGGGTAGGGCGGCAGCCGCTGCTCCGCCGGCAGCTTGCTGGTGTCCAGGGGGACGCCCTGCAGACAGAGGGGACAGAGCGGGTCAGCACGGCCCCCCCAGGGCGGGGGGCTCCCCCAGCCCCCCCGGCACTGGCAGCCATCCAGCCCTGAGAGCCCCGAATCGGCCACGGCTGCGCCCGGAGCCAGCGCGGGCCGGGGTCCCCTGGGAGGGGAGGGGGCCTGGCACGGACACGGGGGTCCCCCCCACCGGCCCTGAGAACGGGGTGGGGGTGAGGGGGGCCCTGGGGTGTGGGTGAGATGAGGATGGAAACGAGACGAGAACTGAAGGGCAGGAGGAGGGGAAGGACAGGAGGACGAGGATGAGGAGGGTGAGGACAAGGAGGATGAAGACAAAGAAGAGGACAAAGATGAGGTCCAAGACAAGGACAAGGATGGGGAAGAGGAGAAAGAGAAGGAAGGAAAAGAAGAGAAAGAGAAGGAACGCAAGAAGGATGAGGAGGAAGAGGATGAGGAGGAAGGAGGAGAAGGAAGGGGAAAGGAAGAGAAGGGGGACGAGGAAGAGGCCGAGGAAGAGGGGAAAGAGAAGGAAGAAAAAGAAGAGAAAGAGAAGGAGGAGGATGGGGAAGAGGATGAGGATGAGGAGAAGGAAGGGGAAAGGAAGAGAAGGGGGATGAGGAAGAGGCTGAGGAAGAGGAGAAATATAAGGAAGAAAAAGAAGAGAAAGAGAAGGAAGACAAGAAGGACGAGAAGGAGGAGGATGGGGAAGAGAATGAGAAGGAAGGAGGAGGAGAAGGAAGGGGAAAGGAAGAGAAGGGGGATGACGAGGAGGCCAAGGAAGAGGAGAAAGAGAAGGATGAAAAAGAAGAGAAAGATGAGGAGGAGGGTGGGGAAGAGGATGAGGAGGAAGGAGGAGGAGAAGGACGGGGAAAGGAAGAGAAGGGGGCCGAGGAAGAGGCCGAGGAAGAGGAGAAAGATAAGGAAGAAAAAGAAGAGAAAGAGAAAGATGAGGAGGAGGATGGGGAAGGGGAGGAGGAGAAGGACGGGGAAAGGAAGAGAAGGGGGCCGAGGAAGAGGCCGAGGAAGAGGAGGAGGCGGCGGCGCTGGAGCGTGGGGACGATGCGTACCTGGGTGATGGAGGACAATGTGGGTGACATTGTTGGTGAGAACTGTTTGGGGTGCTGCCGTCTGCAGTCGCCGGCCACGGGCAGGGACAGGGGGCTGAGCGGGACGCGCCGGCGGGGCGAGGTGGCCGCGAAGGAGCCGCCCAGCCCCGAGGGCAGGCTGGGGTTGCTGGGCGAGGACTGCAGCGGCTGGCTGCGGGGGGACGTGGGCAGCGAGGGGTTGGAGAGCGAGGAGGACAGGGAGGAAGGCAGGGACTGGTTGGAGAGGGAGGAGGGGATGGAGGAGCTGCTGTGGGAGGACTGGAGCGAGGGGTTGCTGAGGGAGGCCTGCAGGGAGGGGCTGCGCAGGGAGGCCTGCAGGTTGGGGTTGCTCAGGGAGGACTGCAGGGACGGGTTACTCAGGGAGCTCTGCAGAGGTGAGGGGAGTCCTGTGGGGATAAAAACAGAGAGCACCGTTACCCCGGCACGGCCCCGAGCCCCGGGACGGCCCGGGCGGGGCTCCCGGGGCACGGGGGGGATGGAGGGGGAACAGAGCGGCCACAGCGATGGAGACGGACACAGGGACGGACACACACCCCGGGCAGGGGGACGGGGGGGAGATGGGCTCCTCCCAGCCCCCTGTCACCATCAGACCCCAGGAATGAGAGCTGCGCTCCCCCCGGGCCCCCACAACAACTTTGGACCCCATAGGGCAACAGGGCGGGAGCTGGGCTCCCCCCACACACCCACAGCACCCCCAAATCCACCAAACCCCATCCCCTCCCCCAGACTGGGAATCCTGGAGCCACCCCAGGTCACCTCCTGGGGGTGGGGGGTCTTTGTGTCCCCCCACCTTTGCTGAGCTGCCCGTGTCCCCCACAGCAGTGCCCGGCCTCGGGGTGCTCTGTGCCCCCCCGGGGCGGGGCGGGGGTCCCGGCTCACCTGGGGGGTCGTAGCCCAGCCCCACGCCGCCGGTGCCGCTGATGCCCAGGTGGGTCATGGTGGTGGCCAGGTTGGAGGTGCTGCTGCCCCCGCTCAGGGGGGGGTACGGGGCCTCCTCGGGGTCCAGGGGGGTGGGCAGGGGGGACGGGAAGTGCAGCGTGGTCAGGTCGGGCAGGGACCCCCCCGTGTTGAGGGCCGAGGGCATGAGGGGCACGTTGGCAGCTTGATCCGGGGATGGGAATATGCTGGGGAGGGGGCAGAGGCAGGATGAGGGCAGGAGCGGGGCTGCCTCCCCCCGCAGCCCGTGCCCAGTGCCCCCTCCCCATGCCAGCCCCTCCCAGCCCCTCTCTGGGAGCCCCCTCCCCATGCCAGCCCCTCTCTGGGAGCCCCCTCCCCATGCCAGCCCCTCTCTGGGAGCCCCCTCCCCATGCCAGCCCCTCTCTGGGAGCCCCCTCCCCATGCCAGCCCCTCTCTGGGAGCCCCCTCCCCATGCCAGCCCCTCTCTGGGAGCCCCCTCCCCATGCCAGCCCCTCTCTGGGAGCCCCCTCCCCATGCCAGCCCCTCTCTGGGAGCCCCCTCCCCATGCCAGCCCCTCTCTGGGAGCCCCCTCCCCATGCCAGCCCCTCTCTGGGAGCCCCCTCCCCATGCCAGCCCCTCTCTGGGAGCCCCCTCCCCATGCCAGCCCCTCTCTGGGAGCTCCCAGCCCCTCCCAGCCCCTCTCTGGGAGCCCCCTCCCCAGCCCAGCACTCACTGGATTCCCGGGACCTCGCAGGAGCGCGGCCGGGCCGAGGAGGACGAGAGCTGTGGGATCAAAGCAGGGCAATGAGGCCAGGCCAGGCCACAGGGGTGGGGACAGCAAGTGGGGGACACAGGGGGACACAGGGGGACATCCCCACCCACCTTCTTGGTGTCCCAGGGCTTCAGCGAGTGCTTGTTGTCATCGAAGTTCTCTTCGATGGGAGGCACTTGGAAAAGAAACACTGGGAAGGGGACAGGGGGTCAGGGGGAGGAGGGGGCACACAGGGTGCACATGAGACCCCCCCAGGGACAGAGGGGACCTGGGGACACACAGGGGTGACACCAGAGCCCCCCCAGCACAGAGGGGACCTGGGGGCACGGCCGGGTGCCACGCTCACCTTTGCTGTCCGAGTCCCCGTCCAGGAAACCTGCGGGGCAGCAGGAGGGTCAGGGGAGCCCCGAGGGGAGGGGGCTGCCCTGGGAGCCCCCAGGGGGGCGTGGGGAGCTCACCAGCACGGCGGCCGGGGGGGGGTCCGGCCTGAGAGGGGCCCAGGTAGGCGTCCTGGGGCGCGGGGTTCATCACGCTCGTGTGCAGCGCCGAGTCCGAATTCGTCCTGGGAACGGGGAGAGCTGCCTGGACCCGGGCCCCCTCCCCACTGACAGCCCCCAGCCCAGCCCCTGCCCCCTCCTGCTGTTCCTGTGCCCCCTCCTCATGTGGGTGCCTCTCCCTGCGCCCCCTCCCCACGGGGGTCTCTCTCCCTGTGCCCCCAGACCTGCTCCCATCTCCTCCACCACCCCCTGGCATGGGGGGACAATGGGGACCCCCAGGGACCCTTTAGGGGCTGGGGGCACCCAGGGTGTTCCCAACGAGTTGTTCCAAGGCAGAGGAGGGCTGGGAAAAGGCCGCTGGGACGAGTGACAAAGAGGGACATTGTTCAGCTGTGGCACAGGGGGGCAAAGGGACCCCTCCAGCGGGGGGCCCTGAGGGGTCCCCAGGGCCACCTCCTCCCCAGGGGGGTCCCCAGGGCCACCTCCTCTGCAGGGGCTCCAAGGAAGGGCTGGAGCCTGGCTTGGGAACAGGGAGAACACGGAATCAATCCATCCATTACCTGTTGAGAGCTGAGGGCAGCCGGAATAAGTGTCCTTTTTCCATGGGGAAATTGCTCCAGGGCATGGTCCTGTGGAGGGACACGGTGGGACCAGGGGAGGCAGTGGGGTGGGCAACAAGGAGCCATGGGGGAGGCAGGGCACCCCTCAGTGACCCGTGACCCCATTCCCTGCCGTGGGAGGGCTGGGAACAGCAGGGACATGGGATGGGGACAGGGACATGGCTGCCACACCCCATACTGGAATACAGACATGCCAGGGACAGAGCTGGAGCTCAGACTTGTCACCTGTCCCTGTCCCTGGGAATTCCCCTCATCCAGACCCCTCTTCCTGGATGAAATCTGGAGACACTTTGCGGGACAATCCCAAAATCTGAAGGACAGGAGCTTCCCCCATCTTTCTCCCAGCAATTCCCTCTGCCCCATCCCAGATCCCAAGAACGGCGCCTGTGCCAGAGCCTCTTCCACCCCCAAACCTCCAGGATGGGAACAGGATGGGAACAGGATGGGGACAGGCACGCAGGACCCAGGGAAAGCAGGGAATCACCTCCTCCAGCTGGGACACTTTGTGGGACAATCCCAAAATCTGAGAGACAGGAGCTTCCCCCACCCCTCTCCCAGCAATTCCCTCTGCCCCATCCCAGATCCCAAGAACGGCGCCTGTGCCAGAGCCTCTTCCACCCCCAAACCTCCAGGATGGGAACAGGATGGGAACAGGATGGGGACAGGCACGCAGGACCCAGGGAAAGCAGGGAATCACCTCCTCCAGCTGGGCTCAGGCGGAGGTGACAGGTACGTGGGTCCGTAGGGAGAGCTGTCGATGTGGGGGGCACGTTAAGGGCCACACGGAGAGCTGGGGGGTTCCCAAATCCCCTGGGCAGGGCTCGGGGGCAGCGCTGGGGACACGGGACAAAGGATATCTGCCGGACGTAGCGGCGCAGCGGGGACATCATCCTGCGCGGGTCCCGCTGCACGCGCTCCACCAGCCCGTGGTGCCGCGTGCTCCGCGTGGAATCCAGCGGCGACGGGCCCTGAGGGGAGGCAGAGGGGCTCAGCACCGCCTGCCCCTCGAGCGCGGGTGAAGGGGTGGAGGAGCAGCCCCTCCAGCCCGCCCCAGGGGCTGCCAGGCCCCGTGGAGTCACCTGGAAGTCGGGAGCGCCGGTGCCGAGCTGGTTGACGTTGGGCAGGGAGCCGCTGTAGAAGGGGCCCCGGCTGTGGGCCAGCCGCAGCTTCTGCGCCTGCAGCTGGGGGGACACGGCGGGGGGACGCGTCACGGGGGGCTGGGGGTGTGCAGCGCCCCCCAAACCGCCCCCTGGGACAGCCAGGCTCCTTCTGCCACTCAGCAGGGGGACGCGGCGGATCCGGCCCCTCGGCACGCAGGGCGGGATGGACGAGGGGATCCCTGTCCCGCAGTCCTGGATCACAGCCTGAGCCCGGCTCCTCCTGTCCCAGACAGGCTCTGGGGTCACGGATCCAGAGGGATTTTCCGCCTCACCCACGCCAAGGCCACCCCGGAGATTCCAGGCCCTCAAGGCCGGGGGAAGGAGCCACAGCAAAGCACGGCAGGAGATAACGGGATCCCAAAAGCAGCCGGGATTCCCGGGATTCCCGGGACAGGGAATGGCCCCCAGCACCCTCCAGCAGCAGGGCACGGCCCAATCCCCCCATCCTGACGGAGCAGGGCTCCCCTGATCAACCCCACGGCGAGGAAGGGCTTCCCTGCTCCCAATTCCATAGGAGGGAGCAATTCCCTGGGATAATCCCACAGGAATCCCCTTTCCCCTGGAGCTGGGGGTCCCTGGGTAGATCCACTGTTCCTCAGTGCCTGGAGAAATCCCAGGCAAAGAGAAGCTGAAGCCCAAAAACCAGCTGAGAAACGGGAAACACCAAATTCCTGAGCGTAAAACCATGGGAATCCAGATCCAGAGGGAAAAACAAGGAAAACAACCCAAAAAAACCCAGGAGATTTAGGCAGCAGCTGGCGGGATTAGCGCTGGGGCTTAAGGTCTTGGGATGGAGCACGGAGCTCCGAGCCAGGATCCCTGCAGGAGCCCGGAACCCGCGAGCAGCCCCGAAAGAACCGGGAAAAACTCCGGGAACAACGAGCAAAGCTGGGGGGGCTGCGGATCCCACGGGTGGGGAACGGATGGGGCAGGGATGAGGGAAGGAATTCCCACGGGAGCCATCCCAGAGCGGGATCAGGGAGTGAATTCCCAGAGGAATGATTCCAGGCAGGGATGAGGGAAGGAATTCCCAGAGCGGGATCAGGGAGTGAATTCCCAGAGGAATGATTCCAGGCAGGGATGAGGGAAGGAATTCCCAGAGCGGGATCAGGGAGTGAATTCCCAGAGGAATGATTTTGGGCCGGGATGAGGGAAGGAATTCCCAGAGGAGCCATCCCAGAGCGGGATCAGGGGCTGAATTCCCGGAGGAATGATTCCAGGCAGGGATCGGGACGGCCCCCGCTGCACATTAACCAGCTGTTTGCTCTGCAAACACGGCCCCAAAATCCCTGGGGATGGAAGCACGGCACGGGATCCACCCCGCTCCTGAAGTCCCGAGGAAGGGACAGAGAGGTCCTGCCCGTCCCCAAACTCCCCGAGGATGTCCCTGTCGCTGTGCCAGTGACATCCCAGACCCCGCAGAGCCGGGAGCCACGGCGCTCTCCAAGCCAAGAATTCCCGGTTTTGAAAGCTCTGCTGGGTATTCCCTGGATTCTCCCGGGGATGGAGCAGCCCCCATGCCCTGCATGAGCCTCTGCCCGGATCCCACCCTCCTCATCCTCATCCTCCATCCCGCAGCTGGGCTGGGAAGGACCAAACTCCACCAAACCCCGGGATGGCAGACACGAAACCCCCGCAGGGTTCGGGAGGCAATTCCAGACCAGCTCCTCCCCAAGCACATCTGGAGCATTCCCGGCCTTCCCGATCCCCTCGGGGCCAGCCATTCCCGGAGCTGGGGAGCGGGATTGATCCCGGATCCGCCATCCCGGGGCAGCTCCCGGCCTTTCCCGGCTCCAAACCCGGCCCGAGCATCCCCCGGGATGCCGAGGGTCCCCGGGACAGGGACAGAGCCCGGAGCTCCCCCGGGGCGGGATCCGGGCCATCAGGGCTCCTTCTCCCCCGCCAATTCCGGGAGCTGCGCTGGGACACGCCGGGATCCACCCGGACCCTCCCCACAAACCCCCTCCCCAAAATCCTCACAGCCCCCTCCAACACCCCCAAAGCCTCCCGAGCCCTCCCGGACCCTTCCGCCCCCAACCCAAATTCTTCACAGCACCCCTCGAGCCCTCAAACTCCCCCCCAGCATCCGCTCCGCCGCCGCCGCCGCGCGCGGCACGCCGGGAGCTGTAGTTCAGCAGGCAGGGCCAACAGCGGGGTGTGATGGCTGTCTGGACTACAACTCCCAGCGGTCTGTGCGGGCGCTACGCAGGGAGGGTTGGGAAATGGAGGCGCCGGGTTACGAAGTACTGGGGGTGAGGGAGGTGAGGACTACAAGTCCCGGAGAGCAGCGCGGGGCGGAGTCGGGGGCGTGGCCCCTGGAAGGGGCGTGGCCCGCGGCCGTGAGGGGAATGGGGGGACGGGGATGGCGGGGCTCAGAAATGGGGGGCTCTGGGGGGCACAGCGGGGCCGCCCCCGCCCCAAGCCTGGGAGCAGAGCAGACACCCCCCCACACCCAAAACTGGGGGTACCAGACACCCCCAGCCCATCTATCCCGCGGGTCACCGCGACACACCCCAAATTCCATCCCACCCTCCCCAGGCACAGGCAGCCATTTGGGGTTCAGTCCTTTATTTGCTTCATCCAACACCCCCAAATCCGGGGGAGTCCGTAAGGGCACTTGTGGTTATGGGGGGGGGACACTCACCCCCTCCCAGGGTCCTTGGGGGGGGGGGTCACAGCACCAATCCCTTGTGCAGGTGGGGAAACTGAGGCACGGCGCTGCGAGAGGCACTTTGGCACTTCGGAACGGGGGGCGCAGGGTGGGACACGAATAATCCCAGGAGCGAGAATGGGGGGGATCCCAGGCCTGGCGGGGTCTGCCCTTGGGAAAGAGGACAGTTTAGACAGGGGAAACTGAGGCACGGCGATGGAAACTGAGGCACGGCGATGGAGACTGAGGCACGGCGATGCGAGAGGCACTTTGGCACTTCGGACAGGACGACGCGAATCCCACGGGATCCTCCAGGCCGGGCCACCCTCACCCCTTGACGAAGAGGATGGCGCTGACCAAGGCGAAGCCGCCGAGGATCAGGATGACCTTGGGGATGCGGTTCCCGGGCGCGCCCAGCTCCTGCGGCAGAATCTCCAGGAAGGTGACGAAGAGGAAGGTGCCGGCCGCCAGCCCCTCCAGCACGGCCCGGCACAGGCGCTGCCGCGGCCCCGCGCCCGCCGCCAGGGCCGTGCCCACGCCAACACAGTCATGGCAAAGTCAGTTAAGATGTCATAGCTGTCGCTATGAGAGAATGAAATCAAGTCAAGGAGGGAATTTTGGGGGTGCTGATGCTGTGTTGTTGTTGGGTTGTGTTTTGTTGATTTTATTGTAACTGGGAAAACTGAAGACTTTAGAATAACCAAAACATGATTTATGTGGAAATAGCAGATCTTGTAATTTCTAAAATGCTTCCAGAGCATGCAGCTGAACTCAGCGCCGCGCCGGCCCCGGGAGCCGCCGGGGCCGAGGCCTGGATGGAGGCGCCGGGCAGCAGCGCCCGCGACTCCTCCTCGGGGGGCTCGGGCAGCTCGCGCTGCGCCAGCGTCGCCTGCTCCAGCACCAGCACCAGGAAGAAGCCCATGGCCAGGATGAACTGCGGCAGCGGGAACTGCAGCTGCGGGCAAGGGGGCAGTGCCAAGGGGAAGCTGCGGGCACGGCGGGAGCTCTGCGCGCGTCACGCGGGGCTCGAGGGGCTCCCGAGGACGGTCACCACCCCCAGGGACCGTGTCACCACCCCCAGGGATGGTGTCACTCTCTCCAGGGACGGTGTCACCATTCCGGCTGCTCCGCTGGCACCCGTCTGGCCCTGCTGTCCCTGTCCCCTGCTGTCCCTTCTCCGTTGTCCCAGCCACCCTGTCCTTCCCCATTCTCAATGTCTTCAGTGTCCCATCCTCACTGTGTCCCCTGCGCTGTCCGTGCTCTGTCCTTGTCCCTTTGTCATTGTCCCCCTTCTGTCCTTGTCCCTTTGTCATTGTCCCCCCTGCACTGTCCCCACCCCAGCCACCCCCTCCCCACCAGCCCCTTTCCCAATCCCAGGGACACTCGTGGGGACAGGGACAGGGACTCTGTGGGGACAGGGACACCCTTAGGGACAGGGACCCCGTGGGGACAGGGACAGGCCACCCTGGGGACAGGGACACTGTGGGGACAGGCCCCCCTGGGGACAGGCCCAGCGCCGGTGCCGGGGGTCTCACCGTGACGCGCAGCCCCTCCAGCGCGGCGGCGATGCTGCCCAGGTAGTCGGGCAGGAGGTCGAGCAGGAAGGTGCCCATGAAAACCCCGCCCGAGAAGCAGCTCACCAGGCTGAGCACGGGGCTGCGGGGCTCTGGGGGAGAGGGGGGGCTGAGACCCCAAAGAGACCCCCCCCAGCAGCCCTGCACCCTGACAGGCCCCTTGGGGACAGCCCTGAGGTGGGGACAGCCCGGTCCAGACCCTCGGGACACCCCTGGCAACCCTGAGACCCCCCAACTCCACGATCCCGCCTCCACCTCAGACTCCCCCGACCCCACAAAAACACCCAAAACCCCCGAGACCCCCTCAAACCCCTGAGACCCCCCGACCTCTCCAGACACCCCAGACCTCCTCAGACCCCTCCAGACCCCCCAAACCCCTGAGACCGCGCGCAGCGCCGCGCCGGCCCCGGGAGCCGCCGGGGCCGAGGCCTGGATGGAGGCGCCGGGCAGCAGCGCCCGCGACTCCTCCTCGGGGGGCTCGGGCAGCTCGCGCTGCGCCAGCGTCGCCTGCTCCAGCACCAGCACCAGGAAGAAGCCCATGGCCAGGATGAACTGCGGCAGCGGGAACTGCAGCTGCGGGCAAGGGGGCAGTGCCAAGGGGAAGCTGCGGGCACGGCGGGAGCTCTGCGCGCGTCACGCGGGGCTCGAGGGGCTCCCGAGGACGGTCACCACCCCCAGGGACCGTGTCACCACCCCCAGGGATGGTGTCACTCTCTCCAGGGACGGTGTCACCATTCCGGCTGCTCCGCTGGCACCCGTCTGGCCCTGCTGTCCCTGTCCCCTGCTGTCCCTTCTCCGTTGTCCCAGCCACCCTGTCCTTCCCCATTCTCAATGTCTTCAGTGTCCCATCCTCACTGTGTCCCCTGCGCTGTCTGTGCTCTGTCCTTGTCCCTTTGTCATTGTCCCCCCTGCACTGTCCCCATCCCAGCCACCCCCTCCCCACCAGCCCCTTTCCCAATCCCAGGGACACTCGTGGGGACAGGGACAGGGACTCTGTGGGGACAGGGACACCCTTAGGGACAGGGACCCCGTGGGGACAGGGACAGGCCCCCCTGGGGACAGGGACACTGTGGGGACAGGCCCCCCTGGGGACAGGCCCAGCGCCGGTGCCGGGGGTCTCACCGTGACGCGCAGCCCCTCCAGCGCGGCGGCGATGCTGCCCAGGTAGTCGGGCAGGAGGTCGAGCAGGAAGGTGCCCATGAAAACCCCGCCCGAGAAGCAGCTCACCAGGCTGAGCACGGGGCTGCGGGGCTCTGGGGGAAAGGGGGGGCTGAGACCCCAAAGAGACCCCCCCCAGCAGCCCTGCACCCTGACAGGCCCCTTGGGGACAGCCCTGAGGTGGGGACAGCCCGGTCCAGACCCTCGGGACACCCCTGGCAACCCTGAGACCCCCCAACTCCACGATCCCGCCTCCACCTCAGACTCCCCCGACCCCACAAAAACACCCAAAACCCCCGAGACCCCCTCAAACCCCTGAGACCCCCCGCTCTGGGGGAAAGGGGGGGCTGAGACCCCAAAGAGACCCCCCCCAGCAGCCCTGCACCCTGACAGGCCCCTTGGGGACAGCCCTGAGGTGGGGACAGCCCGGTCCAGACCCTCGGGACACCCCCGGCAACCCTGAGACCCCCCCAACTCCACGATCCTGCCTCCACCTCAGACTCCCCCGACTCCACAAAAACACCCAAAACCCCTGAGACCCCCTCAAACCCCTGAGACCCCCCGTCCAGGCCCCTCAGACCCCCCAGAACTCCCAACACCTGAGACCCCCCGAAACCCCCCAGCCCCCCCAGCCCCCCATGCCCGGTACCGGGGGGCCGTCGGAAGCACCAGAGGGGCGCGAGGCCGCAGGCGAGGGGCAGCAGCAGCAGCAGCACCAGCGAGCCCAGCTTCACGGCCAGCCCGGGCGGGGGCTGCGCGGCCACCGCGGGGCTCCAGGCCAGCGCGGCCCCGGTGCCGGTGTCCGCCGCCATCCCGGAGCTCAGCGCCCGCCGCCGGGAGAGCTCCGAGCCGCGCTGCGCATCCCCGGCGAGCGGGGCTGGAACGGGACGGGCGCTCAGAGCCGCCCCCGCCGGTGCCGGTGACTCACCCGGGGGCCCCGGGACACGGGGAGGGACCGGAGTGCGAACAAGGACCGGAGTGGAGGGGCGGGATGGGGAACCGGGCACCGCAGAGCGCGTCAGGGGTCAAGGACCGCGAGCGGGGACCAGGACGGCAACCGGGATCGTGAACCGGGAGTGGGACCGCGATCAAGAACCGGGATTGCGAACCGGGACCGAGGAACGGGACCGAGGGGAACCGGGAAATACGGACCGGGATGGGCTTTTCCGGGACTGGGAGCGGAGCCGGGGCCGAGGAAAGGGGACGGGGACAGGGACAGGGTCAGGGACGGGACGGGGACGGGACGGGACCCCCGCTGCCCCGCACTCACCGCCCGCCGCGTCCCGGGAACTCCGGGGGGCGGCACCGCCCCGCCGGCCCAGCCAATGGCCACGCGGAATCCCCTGTGGCGTCACTGACTGACGTGCGGCTGAGCCAATAGGGAGCGAGCGGAGCCCGCGCGGCCCCGCGGCCCCGGGAGCGCGCACGTGTCCGCCGGGCCGGGCGGGGCGGGGGGATCCTCCCGGTGCCCGCCGCGCCGCTCCCCGGCCCCCGTTACCGGCAGCACCCCCCCGTTCCTGCCCTCCCGGACCCCGTTACCGGGGGCATCCCCCCGTTCCTCCACCCCGAGCTCCGTTACCGGGAGCGCGGGGGGCACCGGCTCCGGTACGGAGCCACCGGAGCCGCCCCGGTTCCCCCGAGAGACCCTCCCGGTAGCGGGGCAGCCGCAGCCCCCCGCTGCCCCCGGTCGGAGCCCCGAGCCCCGCGGGGGGAGGGACGATCCCGGCCCTTCCCGGCACGGGGCGGGACTTGGCCGCGTTCCCCGGGATCCCGGAGATCCTGGTGCCCAGCGCCGGCACCGGGCGGAGGCGGCGGCACCACCGGGGGACCCCGAGGAGGGGGCGCGGGGGTTTATCCCCGGGGGTCGGGGCTCGGGGGGTCCCGCGGGGGGGTCCCCAGGGAACCCCAATGGAGGCACCGGAGCTCCCGGAGCCGGACGGGCTCTTCCCGGATCCCGCCGCGCTGCCCGTGCCGGTTCTGAGCTTCCAGACCTTGACGCTCCCGGAGAATGATGTGAGTGGGGGTGGGAGGGGCGCGGGACCCCCGCGGGGACAGCGGCACGTCCCGGGGGTCCCGTCACGGTGTCCCCGCAGGGCAGCGGAGCCGAGGAGCTGCTGGGGCTGACGGTGAACCCCGACATCGCCTGCGGGCTCGGCAGCGGCCCGGAGCCCCCCCGGCCCGAGGGGGCCCCCCCGGTGCTGCTGGAGGTGGTCTGCGACCTCAGCACGCCCCTGATCCCCTCGCTGTTCCCCGGCATCCAGCTGGCCCCGAGCCCCGAGCCCCGGCCCGCGGTGAGTCCCGGCACTCTCAGCTCACCCTGGACCCCCCAATTCACCCCCATACCCCCCCACATTCCCCCCCGG
>NW_024366860.1:305921-310229 GCF_014805655.1 Passer montanus | reverse complement strand
ACTCGGGGGGTCGGGGGGGCCGGGGGGGGACCGCGGTGACCCCTCCGCGCTCCAGGCCCAGGAGCGGCTCCTGAAAAAGGTGCGGAGGAAGATCCGGAACAAGCAGTCGGCGCAGGACAGCCGGCGGAGGAAGAAAGAATACCTGGACGAGCTGGAGAGCAGGTGGGGCCGCTGCTCCCGTTATCCCGGTGTGCCCGGTGTGCCCGGTTATCCCGGTGTGCCCGGTGTGTCCCGGTTATCCCGGTGTGTCCGGTGTGCCCGGTGTGTCCCCTGCCCGGTCACTGCCCCCGTCTCTGCCCGGGCAGGGCGGCTGCGTGCTCGGCACTGAACCAGGAGCTGCGGAGAAAGGTCCAGGAGCTGGAGACGAGCAACGGGTGAGCAGGGGGGGCTCCGGGAACGGGCACCGGGAGGGAAGGGGGCAGCAGGAGGGGCACGGAGCTGAGCCCGGTGCCTCCCGCAGGTCTCTCCTGAGGCAACTCCAGGCGCTGATCAAGGAAACGTCCGGCAAGCCCGCGCAGACCGGCACCTGTGTCCTGGTACGGCGCTCGGGGACCCTCCCGGGACCCTCCCGGGACCCTCCCGGGATCCTCCAGGGACCTCTGGGGACCCTCCCGGGACCCTCCCGGGACCCTCCCGGGATCCTCCAGGGACCCTCGCGGCCCCGGTCCGGGGCTCACGGCTCCCTCCCCTCCCGCAGATCCTGTTCCTGTCGCTGGGGCTGATCCTGCTGCCCAGCTCCAGCCCGTTCCGCCGGGGCGGCGGCCGGGACGGCCTCGGAGCCACCGGAGGTAACGGGAGCGCCGGGAGGGGGCGGCGGGGACAGCCCCCCGTGCCCAGCCCCACCACGGCCGTCCCTGTCCCGCAGTGATCTCCAGGAACATCCTGGCGCGCCGGGAGCCGGGAGCGGCCGCGGAGTCCCCGTTCCCCCGCTGGATCCCGGGGCTGGAGGACGGAGCCGGGGGGGGGCCCGGGGATGGGATTCCCACCCCCCCCAGGGATCGTGGCAGCAATTCCTCCAGGGAGGACATGGGGACAGGGGGACACGGGGATGAGATGTGAGGGGTCCAGAATAAATCCACGCTCTGTTTGCACCCCTGGAATGTCGGGGGGGCGGGAATGGGGAACATTCCAGCGCTGCTGCAGGCACACGGACCAGGATTCATCCCACATTCCACTCCTGGGGGTTCCCAGGGACCCCCGGCGCGCTGCCAGTGCTGGAGGAAACAGAGATCCCCCCCAGGAAACAAACACAGCATCACTCCAGCAACAACGACCAGGATTTATTCCACATCCCTCTCCTGGAGGACGCCCAGGATGATCCCGGAGCAGATCCCAGTGCTGGGGGGGGGACGGGGATTCCCCCCAAGGGACGAACCCAGCGCCACCGCCGGCATTAATCCCACATCCCGCTGGGGGCCGCGCCCTGGCCGCTCTCCCAGGCACATCCCAGCGGGACCGCAGCTCCGCGCAGCCGGGCAGGGGCTGCCTCTCCTCCCGCGAGCGGCATTCCCGGCTCCCAGCGCTGGGGAGCCCGTGGCTAGATGGACTCGATCTGCTTGCGGACCTTCTCCAGCGCCCGCCGGTCCAGCACGCGCTGCCGCAGCACCACGAGCGCCGCCGCCGCCGCCGCCACGCCCAGAGCGGAGCCCACGAAGCGCCAGAAGCGCCGGGCCTCCAGCGCGGCCGAGCGGCAGCTGCGGGCCGGCCCGGCCGTCAGTGCCCCGGCCCCAAGCCCGGGCAATTCCCGGCCCCATTCCCGGGCAATTCCCGGCCCCATTCCCCGCTCCAATCCCCCGTTAATTCCCGGTCCCCGATCACTCCCGGCCCCACCTCTTGTACTCATCCCGGTGGGACGAGGCGCAGTTGATCTTCTCGATGAAGCCGGTGGGGCCGCAGGCCGGGATCGTTTTCTGCACGGAGGGGTCGGTCAGGGAGAGACCCCCGGGAAAACCGGGCACGCCGAGCCCCGCAGCCGCCCCGCGGGAGCCGCACTCACCATCTCGAAGCCGGAGCACCGCGTGCACTCCTGGGCAACCACGAACTGCTCCACCCGCCAGCACGGCGTGGCCGCCGCGGGGCTCGCTGCGGGGGGAGCGCGTTACCGGCACCGGACAGAGCCCGGCACCGGACACACCGCGCCGACTCCAGCCTCCCAGCCCCGGGTCCAGCCCGGTCCGAGCCCCCGAGATCAGACCAAGCCTCCCAGCCCCGGGTCTATCCCGGTCCGAGCCCCCGGTCCGAGCCCTCACATCCCGGTCCGAGCCCCCGGGACCAGACCGAGCCCCCCGGTCCGAGCCCCCGACCCCGGCCCGAGCCCCCGGGACCGTCCCAAACGCCGGCCCGGCCCTGCTCACCGGGCCGCTCCTCGCTCGCCGCCGCCGCCGCCGCCGCCGGGCTGTGGGCACAGAGGAGCTGCCGTGAGGGCCCGCAGCGGGCCCGACCCGCCCACCCCCGGTGTCCCCCGCTCCCCGCTCACCGCAGCACCGCGCTCAGCACCGCCAGCAGCACCGCGAGGGCGCCGGGCCCCATCGGGGCGCCGGGATCCGCGGGAAAGCCCCAGGAACCCGCGCGATGCTCCGGGAGCTACCGGGCCCGGCCCGGCCGCCACAGCGGCGCCGCCATGTTGGAACTGCCGGGGGCGCCGGGAGGGGAAGGGCGGGGCCTGGCGGGGGCGCCGGGCTCAGCCAATAGGATAGAGGGGCGTGGCCACAAGACCACAAAGGGGCGTGTTTTAACCATAACGGGAACTACTTATTTAATTAGGGGCGTGGTTTACAGTTGAATTAGGGGCGTGGATATGCGCTCGGTGTGGGGCGTGGCGATGAGAGTGGGCGTGGTATTCGTACAAATTTGGTGCTGTGGGCGTGGCTTGGGCGCGGCCTCGCCGCCGCTCGTCCCGGTCCCGGTGCCGGTCCCGACCGCAATCCCGGCCCCGGTATCGGTCCTGATCCCGACCGCAATCCCGGCCCCGGTATCGGTCCTGATCCCGACCGCAATCCCGGCCCCGGTATCGGTCCTGATCCCGACCGCAATCCCGGCCCCGGTATCGGTCCCGATCCCGATCGCAGTCCTGATCCTGATCCTGATCCTGATCCGGCGTGGTATTCGTACAAATTTGGTGCTGTGGGCGTGGCTTGGGCGCGGCCTCGCCGCCGCTCGTCCCGGTCCCGGTGCCGGTCCCGACCGCAATCCCGGCCCCGGTATCGGTCCCGATCCCGATCGCAGTCCTGATCCTGATCCTGATCCTGATCCTGATCCTGATCCTGATCCTGATCCCGGTCCCGATCCCGGTCCCGGTCGATTGCAATCCCGGTCCCGGTGCCGGTGCCGGTCCCGACCGCAATCCCGGCCCTGGTATCGGTCCCGATCCCAATCGCAATCCCGGTCCCGGTATCGGTCCTGATCCCGATCGCAGTCCTGATCCTGATCCTGATCCTGATCCTGATCCCCATCCTGATCCCGGTCCCGATCGCAATCCCGATCCCGATCCCGTTCCCTGTCCCGGTCCCGGTCCCGGTCCGGTTCCGCCCCCTCCACCCCCATCAAAGACACTGCGGAGCCGGGACAAGGCACAGCGGGGCTTTATGCCGATCCCTGTCCCGGTCTCGATTGCAATCCCGATCCCGATTCCGATCCCGTTCCCTGTCCCGTTCCCTGTCCCGGTCCCGGTCCCGGTCCCGGTCCCGGTCCCGTTCCGCCCCCACCACCCCCATCAAAGACACTGCGGAGCCGGGACAAGGCACAGCGGGGCTTTATGGCACAAGGAGAGCGGGGGGCAGCCCCAGATCCCCCCGATCCCCCCAGATCCCTCCGGAGAGGCGCCCGCGCTGCCCCGGGGGTCTCGGGGAGCCCCTACCCCAGCGAGCACCTCCCGCCGGCCTTCCGGGGGGGGCCGGGCTCCAGCAGGGCCCTGCTGCTGCTGCCGGGGGGCTGCGGGGACACCGGGGGGTCAGGGGGGCGCAGGGGGTCCCCGGCCTGCCCCCCGCCCCCCCAAATCCCGGCCCCACTCACGGCTTTGCGGAAGGATTTGTGCAGGATGTCCCGCGCCAGCGTGCGGAAAGCCTGGGGGCACGGGGGCTGCTCAGAGGGGGGCAGCGCCCGGGACCCCCCCCGGGAGGAGGGAGGGACCCCCTGTCCCGGCAGGGCACCCCAGGGACCCCCCCTCACCTCCTCCACGTTCTGGCTGGACTTGGCGCTGGTCTCGAAGAAGCGAATCCCGTGTTCCCTGGCCAGCTGAGCGAGCGTGACCCCCCTGAGCCCCCCGAGACCCCCCCAATCCCGATAACCCCCCCAGCCCCCTGAGACCCC
>NW_024366860.1:272192-305878 GCF_014805655.1 Passer montanus | reverse complement strand
GGACCCCCCCGCCCACCTCCTTGATGCTTTTCATCCAGTTCTGGATGTTCTCGAAGGATTTCTCGTCCGTGATGTCGTACACCAGCACGATGCCCTGGGGGGGCCGGGGGTCACCAAGGGTCGGGACCCCCCGCCCGCGGTTTTGGGGAGGGGTCCTCGCCCCCAGGGCCCCCCCCAGGGCTGCAGCCCCCTCCCCGTACCACGGCTCCGCGGTAATAGGCCGTGGTGATGGTTTTGAAGCGCTCCTGTCCCGCCGTGTCCCTGCGGAGATTTTGGGGGTTTTGGGGGATTTTTGGGGGGGATTTGGGGGTCTCCTCCCCTCCCCGAGCATCCCCCCGACTCACCAGACCTGCAGCTTGATCTTCTTGCCATCGATATCCACAGTGCGGATCTTGAAATCGATCCCTGGGGGAGAGGAGGGGGCGCTGGGAGCGGAATCGGTCCCCTCCCGGTGCTCCCGGTGCTCCCGGTGTTCCCGGTGCCCTCCCGGTGCTCCCGGTCCCCTCCCGGTGTTCCCGGTGCTCCCGGTGCTCCCAGTGCCATCCCAGTGCTCCCGGTGCTCCCAGTGATCCCGGTGCTCTCCCGGTCCCCTCCCGGTGCTCCCGGTGACCATCTGGCTCCCCGGGAAAGGGCGGGGGGCGAAATCCGGGAGGGGAATCCCGGGATGGAATTCCGGGGTGGAATTCCGGGATGGAATTCCGGGGTGCCGGTGGGGGGTTCTGGTGAGTTCCAGGGTGGGGGTCCCGGGGATTTTGGGACGGTGGTCCCGGTGAATCCCGGGATGGGGGTCCCGGTGGAGTCCCGGGACAGAGTCTTGAAATCGATCCCTGGGGGAGAGGAGGGGGCGCTGGGAGCGGAACCGGTCCCCTCCCGGTGCTCCCGATGCTCCCGGTCCCCTCCCGGTGCTCCCGGTCCCCTCCCGGTGTTCCCGGTGCTCCCGGTGCTCCCAGTGCCATCCCAGTGCTCCCGGTGCTCCCAGTGATCCCGGTGCTCTCCCGGTCCCCTCCCGGTGCTCCCGGTGACCATCTGGCTCCCCGGGAAAGGGCGGGGGGCGAAATCCGGGAGGGGAATCCCGGGATGGAATTCCGGGGTGGAATTCCGGGGTGGAATTCCGGGCTCCCGGTGGGGGGTTCTGATGAGTTCCAGGGTGGGGGTCCCGGGGATTTTGGGACGGTGGTCCCGGTGAATCCCGGGATGGGGGTCCCGGTGGAGTCCCGGGACAGAGGGATCCGGGAGGGGTCCCGGAAGGATTTTGGAGAGGGGGGATCCCGGTGATCCCGGAATGGGGGTCCCGGTTGGGTCCCGGAGCAGAGGGATCTGGGAGGGGTCCCGGGAGGGTTGTGGAGAGGGGAGGTCCCGGTGAATCCCGGCTGGGGGATCCCGGTGATTCCCGGCTGGGGGTCCCGGAGGGGTCCCAGGATGGGGGTCCCAGCGGGGGGGTCCCGGACAGCCCCGGTGGGTCCCGTTGGGAGGTGCCGGTGAATCCCGGAGGTTCCCAGTTGGGGAGGGTCCCACTGGGGGAGGGTCCCGGACAATCCCGGAGGGTCCCGGTTTGGGGGTGCCGGTGGCTCCCGGTGGGTCCCCGCTGGGGGGTCCCGAGGGGGTCCCGGGGGGGTCCCGGGAGGGTCCCGCTCACCGATGGTGGAAATGTAGGTGCTGCTGAAGTTGTCCTCGGCGAAGCGGATGACGAGGCAAGTCTTGCCCACGCCGCTGTCCCCGATCAGCAGCAGCTTGAAGAGGTGGTCGTAGGCCTTGGCCATGGCCCCCGCCACCGCCCGCCGCCACCGGGACCGGCCCGGCCCCCCGGGCGGGGCCTGCCTGCGGCCCCGCCCCCCGCCGCGACGCCACGCCCCGATGACGTCACAACATCGATACAGTGACGTCACATTTTAAATGCCACTCCCAAAATGGCGCGAGCGCCACCCTCCCGGGATGGTTCAGGCGACCTTCCCAAGATGGCAGACGGGCATGAGGGCCTCCCCAAGATGGCGGCAACGGAGGGACGGTCTCAAAGCGGCGGAAACACCAACGGCCGTACCGACAATGAGGCACCTCCCCGGATTCCGACAGCTGAACGACCGCCCCAAATGGCGGCAATGAGAGGGGCTTTCCTCAAAGTGACAAAACTTTTAACCATCGCCCCAAATTCAGCGACCTTCCCAAAATGGCGTCAGCCCCCTCACCGCCCCGAGCCGGCGCCGCCCCACTTCCGCCCCTGGGGCCGCCCCGCAGCGGAAATGGCGGCGCGGGGCTGAGCCCGTCCCTTTCCGGCCCCTCACGCCGCCGCCGCCATGCCCGTGAGTGCGGCCCGGCCCTGCCCGCGCTCCAGGGGGCGAGGAGGGCGAAGGGGGGAGCTGCAAGATGGCGGCGGCGGCGTGAGGGGACGGGGTGGGGGGGAGCGGGAGCGATGGCGCGCTCCCGGCGCTGAGCCGCCGCCGTGTCCCCGCAGCTCGCCAAGGACCTGCTGCACCCGTCTCCCGAGGAGGAGAAGCGCAAGCACAAGAAGAAGCGGCTGGTGCAGAGCCCCAACTCCTACTTCATGGACGTCAAGTGCCCCGGTGGGCTCCGAGGGCCTCGCAGGCTCCCTCCCCGTGTCCCTCTGTTGTCCCCGCGCTCTCGTTGCCCTTCGCTGTGTTCCTTTCCATGTGTTTGTTTTGCCATCTCTTATCGTCGCTTCGTGTCCTTCCCCGTTTTCCACCGCGATCTTTTTCCGTGTCCGTGCCGGGCTCTCCCTCCGTGTCCCCAGCGCTGTCCCGGGGTCCCTTTTCGTGTCCCTTCCCGCGTTTCCTGCCGTGTCCCGGTGTCCCTCCACGTGTCCCCCCGCTGACCCCACGCTGTCCCCGCGCTGTCCCCGCAGGCTGTTACAAGATCACCACGTGCCGTGTCCCCTTGTCCCTCCACGTGTCCCCTTGTCCCTCCGTGTCCCTCCACGTGTCCCCCCGCTGAGCCCGCTGTCCCCACGCTGTCCCCGCAGGCTGTTACAAGATCACCACCGTGTTCAGCCATGCCCAGACCGTGGTGCTCTGCGTGGGCTGCTCCACCGTGCTGTGCCAGCCCACGGGGGGCAAGGCCCGGCTCACCGAGGGTGGGTGTCCCGCGGGGAATTCTTTGGGAATCCCGGGGTGGGGACGGCGGGAGCTCCGCGGGGGGAATTGGAAGCCTGGGAGGGGCTGGTTCCTGCTTTGGGTGGGGGGATTTGGGACCCCTGGGGGGGCTGGTTCCCCCTTCGGCAGAGTTTTGGAATTCTGGGGGGTGGGAATGCCGGGGAGGGGTTTGGGATTCTGGCTGTTTTGGGGGCTTGCAGCTGCAGGATCCCCCAAAACGCGGGCAGGGGGAGGTGGGGTTGGCATTGCCGGGGGGAGGCAGCGGTGCCAGGCTGTGTTTGCCCCCCCAGGCTGCTCGTTCCGGCGGAAGCAGCACTGAGCCAGCCGGGATGCCACGGAGACAGACGGGAACTCCACCTGCTCCCTGCAGCCCCCTCCGCTTCCCACCAATAAATTTTGGATAAAACACCCACACCGGGCCGGCTCTGGTTCTTGGCTGGGGGTTTGGGGGTGCGGGGAGGGAATTTCATCCCTGCCACCCCTTCCCACGATTCCCAAAGAATCCAAGTGCCACCACCACGCTGGGGTGGGACAAACCTCCTTCCCGTCCTTGTGGGGCTGCTCCAGCTGCACTCAGTTTGGAGTTCCAGCTGGATGAACCTTTTCTGCCTGTGGTTTAACTGCAGGAACTGGGAATATCCGTGTGTCTGCTCCCCACGGTGCCCTGATCCTCCTCCCATCCCAGAGTTTTCCGGGGCTTTCCTGTGGGGTGACCACCGATGGGAGAAGATCTGACGGCACTTCTGAGGGGAATAACCGGGATGTTTTCCCCAATTTTGGGGTGAACCGGGGGCTCGGCTCTCCCCACTCCCCCCTGGAGCTCCCAAATCCCCCCTGAGCCGTGGCCCCGCTCTCCTGGGAGCTCTCCGGGGTTTTTGGGGTGCAGGAAGGAGGAGCCCCTCCCCGCTGCCCCCGCAGACCCGAACTGAAACGCGATCGGGACTTTCGGTTCCTCATTCCCTCATTTCCTGGCTCGTGACCCCAAATCCCGGCGTGCCGGCAGCGGGAGCGCTCCGGATCCCACCCCGGACCCCCTCCCGGCCCCTCCCTGGTGCTGGAGCAGCTCCTGGAGGTAATTTGGGCAAATTTGGGCGCCTTTCATGCGCCAATCCCCGCCCCAGCAGCGCTTTGAGGAACTAAAACTCCAGGACAAGCGGATTTATGGGGGCTTGGGGTCTGTTACCCCGGATCTCCGCCTGGCCTGGGGGCTGTCGGTGTATCCCATCCCGGAGAGCGCCGCTGGGGTGAAATTTGGGGATTTTTGGGCACGGATTCATCCCAGCAGCAGGTTCCAGGCTGGCTCGGATGTGTCCCGGCCTGCCCCCACGGACGCGGGGCTGGCTCCCGCACTCTCCCCTGCAGGGAATTTCGGGGCTGGCTCCCGGATTCTCCCCTGCAGGGAATTTCGGGGTGCGTGTCCGGGCGGGCCGGTGGCAGCGCCAGGTCACCGCGGTGTTGTCACCTCCCTGCCCAGACCGGATTTGTCACCGAGGGGTCAGTCCCGGCTCCGAGCCCTCGGCTCCTGCTGCGGATCCCGGGATGGAGCCGCTGGCTCCCGCCGCCCTCCTGGCCCTGCTGCTGCTGGCCCTGGGACACCCCGACCCCGCGCTGGACCAGCACTGGCAGCTCTGGAAAAAATCCTACGGGAAGGAATATCACCCCCAGGTGGGAATGGGACAGCTGGGGGTGTCCTGGGAATGTCCCAGGATTTTTTGGGGCTTTCCTGGGGGGTGACCAGCAGTGGGAGAAGATCTGATGGCGCTTCTGAGCCAGGCATGACCCAGCTGAGGCCTTTACTGGGATGAACTGGGGGGGGATGGCTCTGGTGGGTCCCGGCTCTCACAGGGCCCTGCTGGAATTCCAGGAGGAGTTTCTCCGTCGCCTGACGTGGGAGAAGAACCTGTGGCTGGTGACCCTGCACAACCTGGAGCACTCCCTGGGGCTGCGCTCCTACACGCTGGGCATGAACCACCTGGGGGACATGGTGGGTGCTGGGAGCCCTCTGGAATTGCCCTGGAGGGTGACTGAACTGGGGTTTCGGTGGGTCCGGGGTGGGAAAACTCCCGACATCCCCCTCAGCCCGTCCTGGTGGGATCCAGCAGCCAGGGACGGGCTGCTCTGGAATTCTGTGGGGAAAGAACTCCCTGCGGTGGGATTTGGGGCACACAGGGGGAGCTGTCCTGGTCATTTGGGGTGTTTATGGATCATCCCTCTTCTGTATCCCAGATTTGGGGGTGGTTTATGACCCAGTTTCCAGGGATTTGGGGGAACTGGAGCTGAGCTTTTCCTTTCCTGATGAAAACCTGGAAATTAAATGGAAAAACAAGGAGTTGAGGATTAGCCACCACCAATTCCACCTCAGAATCCCCAGACACCCTCGGGTGGGGCTGGGAATCACGCGCTGGGGTTTCCCTCCCCACCAGACCAGCGAGGAGGTGGCTGCCTCGCTGACGGGGCTCCAGCTCCGTCCCCGTCCCCGCCGGAATTCCGCGCTCCCGGCCCCGCTCCGGCCGCTCGGCGCCGTCCCCGCGGCGCTGGACTGGCGGGACAAGGGCTGCGTGACCGAGGTGAAGAACCAGGTGAGCCTCGCCCCGGCAGCCCCGCGCTGCTCCCGGGGCAGCTGCTGAGCCTCTCCCGGCTCCTCGCCAGGGCGCCTGCGGATCCTGCTGGGCCTTCAGCGCCGTGGGAGCGCTGGAAGCGCAGGTGAAGCTGAAAACCGGGAATTTGGTGTCGCTGAGCGCCCAGAACCTGGTGGATTGCTCCGGGATGTACGGGAACAAGGGCTGTGCCGGGGGGTTCATGACGGGGGCGTTCCAGTACATCATCGACAACGGCGGCATCGAGTCCGACGAGTCCTATCCCTACACGGCCCAGGTGGGGAAAGCTCTTTTCCAGGAAAACTCATGGAAACCTCACCCTCTTCCTGTTTTCCTCCCTCCTCGCCCATCCAGTTCCCCCTTGCCCCGGTTTCCTGGTGGCACCTGAGGATCCAAAGCCATCCCAGGAACCTTGGGATTTTTTGGAGGGGAGTGACTGGACCGGGAGCTGGAATTCCTACCTGGTTATTTCAACATTTCTTAAGCAACGAGCTGGAGGGGAGGGGAAAATGGGTCAGGAGGCTCCTGAAAACACGATTCCAGGAAATGGGTCAGAGCAACAACAGCTCCATCCAAGAAAAAGTGGGATTTAACTCTCCAGACATGGAGCTACACAGGGAAAGGCTGTTCCCGGGGTCTGGAGGGAATGAGAAGCATCTGTGGATAGGGAGGATGAGGATAGAGGCTTGTGCTGGGTTTAGCTGGGATTGGGAAGGGGAAACCAACCCCCGGATAGGGTTGGAGTGATGTTTTTGAGGAAAAAGGGCAGAGAATCCAGTGGGAACCAAACCAAGGATGGGGAAGGCAGGGCTGGAGGGGCTCGGATGGGGGTCTGGGAACACTCCGGATCCCACTGGCTCATTCCCGTTTCCGGGCTCATTCCTGTCTCTTGGCTCATTCCCATTTCCCAGGTCATTCCATTCCTTAGCTCATTCCCATTCCTTAGCTCATTCCCATTCCTTAACTCATTCCCATTCCTTAGCTCATTCCCATTTCCCAGCTCACTCCCGTTTCCCATCTCATTCCCATTTCCCGGCTCACTCCCATTTCCCGGTTCATTCCCGTTTCTTGGTTCATTCCCATTTCCTGCCTCTTTCCCATTTCCTTTTTCGTTCCCATTTCCCATCTCATTCCCGTTTCCTTAGCTCATTCCCGTTTTCCATCCCATTCCCATTTCCCGCCTCATTCCCGTTTCCCATCTCATTCCTGTTTCCCATCTTGTTCCTGTTTCCTGGTTCATTCCCGTTTTCCATCCCATTCCCATTTCCTGCCTCTTTCCCATTTCCTTTTTCGTTCCCATTTCCCTCTCATTCCCGTTTCCCGCTCGTTCCCATTTCCTGTCTCATTCCCATTTCCCATCCCATTCCTGTTTCCTGCCTCATTCCCATTTCCTTTTTCGTTCCCATTTCCCATCTCATTCCCGTTTCCTTAGCTCATTCCCGTTTTCCATCCCATTCCCATTTCCCGCCTCATTCCCATTTCCCATCTCATTCGTTTCCCATCCCATTCCCATTCCTTGGCTCATTCCCATTTCCCGTCTCATTCCTGTTTCCCATCCCATTCCCATTTCCCATCCCGTTCCCATTTCCCATCCCGTTCCCGTTTCCCATCCCGTTCCCGTTCCCGTTTCCCGCCTCATTCCCGTTTCCCAGCAGAACGGGACGTGCCACTACAACGCCTCCGCCCGCGCCGCCTCCTGCTCCCGGTTCCTGGAGCTGCCCGCGGGCGACGAGGCCGCGCTCAGGGACGCCGTGGCCACCGTGGGCCCCGTGGCCGTGGCCATCGACGCCACCCGGCCCAGCTTCTTCCTGTACCGCTCCGGTGAGGGCTCGGCGTTGGCCGGAATTCGGGAACGCGGGGGTTCATTCCTGGAGGGAGCCTGGGGCGGGATGGTCTTGAGGCCCTTGGGGCTCTTCCAAATCCGCCTCCTTCCTTTCCTTCACCCCAGAATCCTTCCTTGGTGAGCGGGATCCTTGGGAATGGGGGTGGGATTTGGGGGGCTGGTGGTGAATTCCTGGAGGGAGGCTGGGATCGGCTGGAATTCCGGGTTTTCTCCCTCCCCAGGGGTGTTTGACGACCCCCAGTGCTCGCAGGAGGTGAACCACGGCGTGCTGGTGGTGGGATACGGCTCCCTGGAAAACAAGGAATACTGGCTGGTGAAGAACAGGTAAAACCAGGGAATTCTGGAGTATTCCCAGCTGCAGGGAACCCACAAGGATCAGAGTGGTCCCAGCCCTGGACACCCCCAAACTCCCACCTTGTCCCTCGGGGCCTTGTCCAGGTGCTTCTTGGCCCGTGGGAGGGTTGGAACGATGCTCCATAATTCCATTCCAACCCAACCCACTCCACAATCCCACGATTTTGGGTTTGGAGCTGCCCAAATCCGTGCGGATGTGGCACTCGGGGACACATTCCCGTGGTGGCTTCCTCAGCCTCGGGGACAGCTGGGCTTTGTGATTTCTGAGGACTTTTCCAACCCCGAACGGGTCCGTGAACCCCAGGATTCCGAAGGATTCTCCCTTAGAAACGCACAAATTCCCAAATTCCCAGGACTGCTGGGAACGTGCCTTTTGCAGCTCCCTGCTTTTAAACACCCCCACACCGAGGGGTTTCCCCGTGTGCTCTCCCCTCCCCACAGCTGGGGCGTGCACTTCGGAGACGCGGGGTACATCCGCATGGCCCGCAACGCCTCCAACCTCTGCGGCATCGCCAGCTACGCCTCCTACCCGCTCATCTAGCCAGAGCCGCCTCCCGGAGCTCCGGATTTCCAGGGATCCCGTCCCAGCAGGGAGCCCTGCGCCTCCAGGCGTCGTCTGGTGGTTGGGTCCGTGGGCTGGGAGGGGATCCTGGGTGTGGGAGTGGGAATGGTGTTGGTGGGAATGCAGGGAATGGTTTTACGGCGGGGGGAAATTGGGGGTTTGGGGGTGAAATGGTGATTCCTGCAGGAATCGGGTGCAGGGATAACAGGGATCAGGTACGGGGATCATTGGGATCAAGTATCAGGATCACAGGGATCACTGGGATAAGGTACAAGGATCACTGGGATCATTGGGATTGGGTACCAGGACCACAGGGATCATTGGGATCAAGTATCGGGATCACAGGGATCACTGGAATCAGGTACTGGGATCACTGGGATCATTGGGATCATTTGGATCGGGTATCAGGATCACAAGGATCATTGGGATTGGGTGCCAGGATCATTGGGATCATTTGGGCCAGGTATCAGGATCACAGGGATCGTGGATTCCTCCCTCCGGAGCTGCTGGAATTGCAGATATTCGTGGAAAATAAAAGATTGCATTTTGCTGCCTCAAAACTCTGATATTTGGATGCAAATATTTGGAGATAATCCCCCCCACCCAAAAAAAAAAAAAAAACCTCAAAACTCTGATATTTGGATGCAAAGATTTGGAGATAATCCCCCCCCCCAAAAAAAAAAATCCGATATTTTGGGTGTCTCCCTCACCCCACAGCCAAGAATTCCGTGTTGGTGGATGGAGATCCCGGGGGAACAGTGTCCCTTTGTCCCTTTGTCCCTGCACAACGTCCCCGGGGCTGGAATTCCTCAGCCCCGGCTCCCACCCCTCCCTTGCCGGTGGGATCCGGGCTGCCGGGAGGCTCGGAGCGCCGGGAATCTCACCGGGATCGGGGTAAGGACGATCCCAGCGGGATCTGCTGCCGCTGCCGTGGGATTCCGAGCCGGGAAAAGGGCGAGGGTGGCTCATTCCCGGAGCTGGGTCGGGACTCGGGGCGGGTTTTGTTGGGAAAAGGAGTTGTCCCTGTTGGATCCCAAATCCTGGCAGCGCCGGGAATGCTGCTCCTGGATTTCGGGAGGTGGAGCTGTGACATCGGGAAGGGTGAGACCCCCGCCCCGAGGGGACCCTGGTGAGGAGGAGCCAATTCCAGAACCCCCTCGGAAATCACGGAATGATTCAGGCTGGAAAAGCCCTCGGTGAAAAATCCCACCTGGAATATTTCTGGCTCTTTGGGGTCTCGGCTCCTTGGAAGGAATTTTTGTCCCGCCGTGGAATCACGGCTTGGCTTGGCAAGGACCCAAAGACCCCATTCCCGCCTCCATCCAGGAATTTAAGCCCCAACTTCCCAAATTCCGCCCTAATTCCAAAGGTTTCTGCACACAAACACGGCGGGGAGCTCTCCGGGGCGGACCAGGAAACGCGGGGCCAAAATTTAACCCCAAAAAAACCTGGCAAAACTCTCACTCCCTGCCCTGGAGGGGGAAAAAAAAAATCCCTGGAATAGAGAATTCCCGACAAAACCCCTGGAAAAGCTTCGGGAGCGGGCAGGGCTCGGCTCCCGGAGGTGTCACCTCTGGCACCTCCCGAACCCCGCACAAAGGTCCCCGTTCCGCCCGTTTGTTTGAACAAACACATTCCCGGAGGGACAAACCCCCGGGAATACCCAGAGGGAGACGGAACCCGAGGCCGTTTGGCTCCGGAGAGGCGGAATTTGGGGGTTTTCTGGGATTTCTGGGCGCTCCCGGAGCTTTTCCAAGGACATTCCCGGTAGGTGGGAATTCCTTCCCTCCCCCCGGGGGTGCTGAGGGCCCGCAGGTGCCTCCGGGGCGGGACGGAGCCGATCCAGCCGGGACTGACTCGTTCCGTGCTGGATTTGTCCCAGGAGATGAAACCCCGCCCGGTGCCCGAGGTGTGTGACCCGCCTGGAACCGGGACAAGGTGGGGGCAGCCCCGTGGATTCGGGGTTCAGTCCCGTGGATTCGGGGTTCTGCCGGCAGCCGGTTGGAAAATTGGGAATATTCCACGGGGGGGGAGAAGGAATTCTTGCCTTTGGGGCAGGGAAACTGAGGCACGGAGCCAGCCCCGCCCTGCCCCGCGGTGTTTTGGGGGTGCCCGGCTGAATTATCCAAAAATCCCACGGGAAGGGGAGGCGGGAAGGGGCAGCTGGACCCCGGGGGGGACGCGGGGGCTGCTCCCGATCCCTGAAAAACGCTGGGAAAGGGAACTGGGGAGGAGCGGGGGGAAGGAGGGAGCGGTTCCGGATTTGGGGAAGGGGAGCGGCACCCCGGGACCTGCGGGAAAAGGGTTAACCGGGAGAAGGATCTGCCCGGCCGGGAGGTTCCTGGTTGGTTCGGAGCGCCGCAGGGGAGGGGCAGGGGGCGCGGGGCTGCGACCCCGGCGCTCGGGAATTGGGAATTTCCGGCGGGCACCGAGCTCGCCCCCCCACCGCCGCCACCCCCAGGTACGGCCGGGGTGTCCCGGGGTGTCCCGGGGTGTCCCGGGGTGACCGGGCGCGACCCTCGAGCCGGTCCCCCGTCCCCCCAACGCCCCCGGGATGGGGATCCCCCGCCGATGATCCCGGGAAACCGGGACCCCCCCATTCCCGAGCGTCACCCCCGCCCCGAACCCCTCCGGGAGTCCCGGGATGGTCCCGAGCCCCTCCGGGAGTCCCGGGATGGTCCCGAACCCCTCTGGAATTCCCAGGATGGTCCCGAGCCCCACCGGGAGTCCCGGAATTGCAGCAAAGCCACTGGGCAGGGTCCCCACGGTTCCCTCCCCCGGGACCCCCCGGGGATGAGTCTGGGGGCAGCTCCCGAAATTCTTCCCGGGATGGTCCCGAGCCCCTCCGGGATGGTCCCAAACCCTCCGAGATGGTCCCGAACCCCTCTGGAATTCCCAGGATGGTCCCGAGCCCCACCGGGAGTCCCGGAATTGCAGCAAAGCCACTGGGCAGGGTCCCCACGGTTCCCTCCCCCGGGACCCCCCGGGGATGAGTCTGGGGGCAGCTCCCGAAATTCCCGGGCCGCCGTTATCCCGCTGTTCCCGCAGCCCGGCCGGGATCCAGCCCGGCCGCTCTCCACCGACATTTCGGGGATGTCCCAGGATCGGGATTTTTGGGGGAATTGTCCCCAGGATCGGGATTTGGGGGGAATTGCCCCCAGGATTGGGATTTGGGGGGAATTGCCCCCAGGATCAGGATTTGGGGGGATGTTCCCCGGATCAGGATTTGGGGGAATTGTCCCCAGGATCGGGATTTGGGGGGAATTGCCCCCAGGATTGGGATTTGGGGGGAATTGCCCCCAGGATCAGGATTTGGGGGGATGTTCCCCGGATCAGGATTTGGGGGAATTGGTTCCCGTTCCCAGCCGCTCTCCAAATTGCCCCCAGAACAGGGATTTTGGGGGAGCTGCCGCAGGATTTCCCTTTCCCTGCCCCGGAGCTTGGATTTGCATCCTGAGATTCCCACAGGCTCTGGGAAGCTCCCGGCTGCTTTCCTGCACCTGGATGAGCCCGGGAGCCCCAAAATCTTGGGGGGCTGGCAGATTTTTGGGAAGAGCCGTGCCTGTGGTTTTCCTCTGGAGCGATGGTCGTGCTCCTCTCCTCATTTTTTGATGATTCCATGTTTATTATTCCACATTTGTGGCCGATCCCCGGCAGATCCACAAAGGAAAGAAGGTTTTTTTTAAATTAAATCAGCTGACCGGGCTGGGAATGTAAAAACAGGAAAACGGCTGAGCTCATCCCAGCTCATCCCAGCTCATCCCAGTCCTGTCCCTGTCCCTGCGGGGTGAGTCTGGCAGGAGGTGCCAGCCTGGGGATGGTGCTGGGATTTGGGATGGTGACACCGGGCTGGGACACGGGGGGATCCCCCAGATCCAGGAGGGATCCAGGAGGGATCCAGGAGGGGTCCCGAGGCCCCCAGGGGATCCCAGCAGGAGCAGCCGGCTCGGGATGCTCAGGGGGTGTCGGGGTTCAGGGAGGGGTGTTGGGGTTCTCAGAGGATGTGGGATTTTGGGAGGGGAGTCGGGATTCCCAGGGGTTTTCCAGAATGGTGTGGCCTTTTAGGGAGCCATGGCCAGGCTGAAATCCCCCAGATCCCATCCCAAAACCCGCTCAGATCCCATCTCAGATCCCATCCCAAACCTCGCCGTGTTCCCACCCCACAGCCTCTCCCAACCCCATCCCAAATCCACCCCAGGCCCCATCCCCGATCTCCCGGTCCCCCTGAAGCCCCCTGGGCCCCTCTCCCCACTCCGGGGGGTTCATCCCTCCCCTCAGGAGGTGGGAATTTGGGGGCTCGGATGAGCTGCACCCTTGTGGGGTCACCTGGGGTGGGGTGTCCCAGTCCCAATCCCATTCCTGTTCCTATTCCCGTTCCCATTCCTAATCCCAATTCCATTCCCGTTCCCTCTCCCATTCCTAATCCATTTCCCATTCCCACTGCCTTTTCCATCTCCATTCCCCGTTCCCATTCCTGTCCCCATTCCCAATCCCAATCCCAATCCCAATCCCAATCCCAATCTCTTTCCCCCTGCCATTCCCATTCCAGTTCCCGTCCCCGTTCCCATCCCCATCCCCATCCCCGTCCCCGTCCCCGTTCCCATTCCCGTTCCATTTCCCGTCCCCATTCCCATTCCCGTCCCCGTTCCCGTTCCCAGCCGCTCTCCCGCCCCAGTTCCCGGGTTTAATCAGTACCCAGCAGAGCTCAGCCTCGCCCCCGGGCGGGTTTTGGGTGCCGCGTCCCCCCCGGGGGCGTTGGGGACCCTCCAGCGCCGCGGGGACACGGGAACGACCCCCTGCTCGGGGTGGGGGGCAGGGCTCAGCTGGGACCCCCCAAAATCACCCCAGGGCTGGGCCGGACCCCCGACCCCTCCACAACCCCTCCCGCAGCGCCCGGCCCTGAGCGGCACCGGGAGCACCCCGGATCCTGGAGCCCCCTGAGAGCCTGGAGCCCCCTCAGATCCTGCAGCACCCCAAGATCCCGGAGCCCCCCGAGAGCCTGGAGCACCCCGGATCCTGTAGCACCCCAAGATCCCGGAGCCCCCCCAGAGCCTGGAGCACCCCCGGATCCTGTAGCACCCCCAAATCCTGGAGCACCCCCAGAGCCCAGAGCACCTTCAAGTCCTGGAGCCCCCCCAGATCCTGGAGCCCCCCAAATCCTGGAGTACCCCAAAATCCTGGAGCACCCCCGGATCCTGGAGCACCCCGAGATCCTGGAGCACCCTCAAGTCCTGTAGCACCCCAAGATCCTGGAGCCCCCCCGGATCCTGGAGCCCCCCAAGATCCTGGAGCCCCCCGAAGCCCTGGAGCCCCCCCGAGTGACCCCGGCCCCCTGCGGGGGGGTCCCCGCGGCGCTCCCACCCCCGAGGCGCCGCTGCGTGTCCGTCCTGGAGCCCGGCACGGCCTGGGATGAGGAGGAGGAGGAGGAGGAAGGGCGCGGGGTGTCCCTGCGGAGAGCCGGGGCGCCCCTGGATCCTTTCCGCCGGCACAGCTGGGAGCCGGGCCGGGACCCGCGCGGCATCCCGGGCTACGAGCACCTCAGGTAGGGGGGACCCCCTGAGCCCCCAAATCCGGCGGGCTCGGGGGTCCTCTGCACCCCCGAGACCCCAAACCCAAACCGGGATCATCCCTGCCCCGGGGGGGACACCCCCAATTCCCTGCTCACCCCTCGGGACCCGCTTTGGGGGTGTCCCCCATCCTCGGGCCCCGTTTTGGGGGTGTCCCCGGCTGACGGTGCCCGTGTCCCCCCCAGCGGGAGCCCCGAGCAGCCGGGGGGGCTGAGCCGGCCCCGCCGCGACCCCCGCAGAGCCCCCCTGGTGCACAGCAGCGACGAGCTGGACTCGCTGCTCTGGCAGGACGAGGAGGATGAGGAGGACGAGGCCGATGTCAGGAGGGCACAGGTGGGACCCTGCTGTCACCCCGGGGTCACCCGGAGCCCTCCTGAGCCGGGGAGGGGACAGGGGACACCGGGGAGGTGACAGGGGACACCAGGGAGGGGAGAGGGGACCCCGGGAGGTGACAGGCGGGAGGGGACAGGGGACACCGGGGAGGGGGCAGGGGACACCAGGGAGGGGACAGGGGACACCGGGGAGGGGACAGGGGACACCCGGGAGGTGACAGGGGACCCCGGGAGGGGAGAACCGAGGGAAAGTCGCACCCTGGTGGCTTTGCCATCCATCTTGGTGGCTTTGCCGCCCAGCCTGGGTGGCTTTGTCATCGTCCCGGTGGCTTTGTCGTCACCCCGAGTGGCTTTGTCATCACCCCCAGTGGTTTTGTCGTCGCCCCGAGTGGCATTGCCACGGTTTGGGGCGAGGCTGGCATCGCCCTGGGTGGCTCTGCCATCGCCCCGGGTGGCTTTGCCATTGTCCTGCCGCTCTGCCATTGCCCGGAGTGACGCTGCCATTGTCCTCAGAGACTTTGTCACCATCTTGAGTGGCTCTGCCACACTCCTGGTGGCTTTGTCGTTGTCCCTGTGCCTTTGCCACCCTCCCGGGTGGCTTTGCCATCGCCCCGAGCGGCTTGGCCGCTGTCCGGAGCGGCCGGGACGCTGCTGTCCCTCCCTGTCCCCTGTGAGCAGCGTCCTTTTGGGGAGCGATGGCGGGGAGGGAGGGTGGCAGTGCCACTGTCGCTGTCCCCGCCGCAGGAGGACGCGCGGAGGCTCCGGGGCTGGTCCCGGGGCTGGTCCCGCTTCAAATCCGCGTCCCTCGGTGTCATCGCCAGCGTCCCCGGTGAGGCCGGTGAGTGTGTCCCCGCCGGGAGGGACCCTGCTGTCCCCTCGGCGCTGTCCCTGCCGCCACCTCGCCGCTTGACGACCCAAAATCGATGGCGCTGCCACCGCGGCTAATTGTCACCCCCCCGGCAGCTCCTCGCGACCCTTTTGAAATTCCTGTTCCCTTTTTTTGCAGCGGCCGAAATCCCCCCGTTCGCCTCCCAGCAGAGCCTGCTCGGCGGGTGAGTCCCCTGCTGTCCCCTCGGTGTCCCCTCGGTGTCCCCTCGGTGTCCCCTCCCCGCGCCTGTCACGGCCGTTCCCGGCCTCATTAGGGCGGCTGCTCCCGGGAGGCGTCACACGGGGCTGGGGACAGCGACAGGGACAGGGATGGGGATGGGGACAGCGACAGGGACAGGGACAGGGACAGGGACAGGGATGGGGACAGGGATGGGGACAGGGACAGGGATGGGGACAGGGATGGGGACAGGGACAGGGATGGGGACAGGGATGGGGACAGGGCCAGGGATGGGGACACGCTGCCCTGAATGGCCGCGCCACCAAGGACGGGGCTTTTCCCCCTCCAAAGGTGGCTCTGAAGGGGATTTGTCCCCACCCGAGGGCATCTTGTCACCCCCTCGAGGGTGACTGAACTCAGAGGGTGGCTTGTCCCCCCACCCCATATGGGAATTTGTCCCCCCCAAAGGGAATTTGTCCCCCCAAGAGGGGATTTGTCCCCTCCAAGGGGGGTTTGTCCCCGGGAGGGGACAGAGGGGAGGGGAGGGGAGGGGACAGGACTGAACCCCTGGCCGTGCTGGCGGCGGGGAGGGGACACGCACGCTCCTCCCCGTTCCCGGCGGGGACAGAGCGGGATTGTCCGGCCGGATCCTCCTCCCGCAGCGCCGGGAGCCGCGAGCGGCTGGCGGGGGAGGCGGGGACCCCCCCGGGCCGGGAAGGGACCCCCCTGGACAGGACCCTCAGCTTCATCCGCAGGATGACCGGCAAGACAAAGGTACCGGAAAACGGGAGCGCGGCGGGACAACGGGAGAACGGGAGAACGGGATAACGGGATAACCGGGGAACGGAACAACGGAATAATGGGAGAACGGGAACAACGGGAGAATGGAAAAAGGGGATAACCGGAGAACGGGAGAACGGAAAAACAGGATAACGGCATAACGGGAGCAACGAGAGAACGGGAATAACGGGATAACCGGGGAACGGGAGAACGGAATAACGGGAGAACGGAATAACGGGAGAACGGGAATAACGGGAGAATGGAAGAACGGGAGAACGGAAAAGCGGGATAATGGAACAACGGGATAATGGGAGAACGGGAACAACGGGACAACAGAACAACGGGACAACAGAAAAACGGGATAACGGGAACAACGGGAGAACGGGAGAACGGGATGGGCTCAGGGATGCTCTGCCGTGCCTCAGTTTCCCGGCTCCCGCCCGGCTCCGCCGCTCGCTCTTTGCCAGATTTTGGGATCCAAAAGAAAGGAAAAGGCGGGGTGTGCTCAGGGAAGGGACCCCGAGCGGATCCCCCCCTCCCCCGCCCATCCCGGCCTCTCCTGCGGCCATCCCTCCCTCGGGAATGTTCTCCTCCTGCCCCTCCCCCTGCCGTGCCTCAGTTTCCCCTCTCCCGCCTGTGTCCGAGGCGCTTTGGTGCCTCGTGGGGGGGATCCCCCGCTTTCCAAACCCCCGTTTCGGGTGGGGAAACTGAGGCACGAGGGCACACGGCAGCCCGAGGTGGCTTTGTCCCCCAGCCCGGTTTTGGGAGGGGGGGGACAAACCCCGCTGGGCCCCCCCGGGCGGCCCCGATTTGCCGCCGAGCGGAGCCGTTAATCCCTGCCCTCCTCCTCCTCCTCCTCCTCCTCTTCCCGCCGGATCAGCCGCCAGCTGTTCCCATCTGGGGGGGCCCCGCGCCCCCTCCCCGGCTCCAAATCCCGCCCGGAGGCGCCGCGGGGTCCGGAACCGCCCGGCGGCTCCCGAGCTCCGGCCTTCCTCGGGAAGTTTATTGGGGTTTTTTGATGGTTTGTTTGGGATTTTGGAGGGAAAAGGCGCCTGGGAGTCGGGGTGAGCTCCGGCTCCGTGCCGGGGTGGGGAGGGGGCGGCCAGGGGGTCGCTCCCGGCGGGAACAGTGAGATACCAAGAAAAATTCTTCCCGAAACGGCTGTTTCAGGAAAAAAAATAATAATAATTCTGCAGGGAGGGGCTCTTTTAGGGGGGGAACGGCCCCGCCCGGTCCGGGGGGCTGCAGAGCCCCCAGACCCGCTCCCGGTGGGCGGTGCTGGGGTGACTCCGGGGGTCTCCGTGCCCCGACCCCCCCCGTTTTTCCCTGGCTCCGGCGTTTCCACGGCTCCCCCCGGCCCCCCCGGGGTTCCCCCGGTGCTTTTTGGGTGTTTTTTGGGTGTTTTGGGGTCAAATCGGGGAGGGGGAGGAGAAGCGAGGAGGAGACGAGGCTCGGGAATGGGGGGGACTGGAGGACCCCGAGCGCCGCCTCCCCCCGCCCCGCTCGGGGCCCCCCGAGGCTTTCGTTCCGCTTTGGTGACCGGGAGTTAATTAAAATCCGCAGTTTAATTAAAACCCGGCCTTGGCAGGCCGGCAAGGAGCCGGGAATGAGTCGGGAATGAGGTGGGAATGAGGTGGGAATGAGTCAGGAGCAGGCCCGGCGCTTCCTGGATCCGCTCCCTTGGGGTGTTTTCCTGCATCCCAAGGATTTTTTTCTCCTGGATCCCAGGAATCTTTTCCTGGATCCCAGAGATATTTCCCTGGATCCCAGGGATCTTTTCCTAGATCCCAGGGATGTTTTCCTGCACCCAGGGATCTTTTCCTGGATCCCAGGGGTGTTTTTCTGCACCCAGAGATGTCTCCCTGCACCCAGGGACGTTTTCCTGAATCCCAGGAATCTTTTCCTGAATCCCAGGGATGTTTTCCTGCACCCAGAGATGTCTCCCTGCACCCAGGGACGTTTTCCTGCATCCCAAGGATTTTTTTCTCTTGGATCCCAGGAATCTTTTCCTGAATCCCAGAGATGTCTCCCTGCACCCAGGGACGTTTTCCTGAATCCCAGGGATGTTTTCCTCAATCTTGGGGATATTTTCCTGCACCCAGAGATGTTTTCCTGGATCCCAGGGGTGTTTCCTGGATCCCAGGAATGTTTTCCTGGATCCTGGGGATGTTTTCCACATCCCAGAGAGGTTTTCCTGCACCCAGGGATTTTTTCCTGGATCCCAGGGTGTTTTCCTGGATCCCAGAGATGTTTTCCCGGGACTGTCCCTCCCTCCCTCCCTCCCTCCCTCTCCCCGGGGATTTCTGGCGCCGCTCCCGCCCCGCAGCCGCTGTTTGTCCTCGGGGAAACTGAGGCAGGCGGGAGCGGCGCCGCCTCTCCCCGGCACCGCTGCCTTCCCCGGTTATTCATTAATCCCGCGGCGCTGCTGTCCCCGCGCTGTCCCCGCGCTGTCCCCTCGCCGGGACACGCCGCACAAAAGCACATTTAACTCCTTGCACGCCGGACCCGCGGGGGGTGCCTTGTCCCGGCCCCCCCCGGGTGACCCTTGGGGACTTGGGTGTCCCCAAAAAGCCGCAGCCGGGAGCCGGGAGCGTTATCTGAGCCTTGGAGCGGGGCTGATGCCGCAAATCCCGGCTTATCTCGGAGCAGTTAATGTTCAACCGCGCGGCTCCCGCTGCCGGGGCCGCTCCCGAGCCGCTGCTTTATGGGGGAAAAGCAACATTTCAACGTTTTCCCCCCAAAATTGCACTTTTATCCCGAATTTCCGTGCCCAGGGAGGCGGCAGCATCCATGGAGGAGCTGTCCTGGGAAGGCCCAGCCTGGATTTGCTGCGGCTGGGAGAGAAAAGGCCCAAAAGGGAGCAGAGCAGGGATTGTGTCACCCCAAAAAGGAGTTTTGGGGCGTGCAGGGCTCGGGGAGGGCTGGAATTCCTTGGGATTTGCTGCTTCCTTCAGGATTCCAGTCCTGGAGCTGCGCTGGGGTGCCAGGGGCTGCTCCCGAAGGTCGGGGCTTTCCAGGGAGTGTGTGAGGGGGAAACTGAGGCACGGAGAGGAAGGGCTGGAGCGGGGCCTCATCCGGGCTGCCGGGGCCGGAGCAGGGGGGGCTCCGAGGGGCGATCCCGGGTGGTTCCAGGGGCTGATCCCGGGGGATTCCAGGATCGATCCCGAGGTGATTCCAGGGATTGATCCCGAGATGACAAATCCTTCAGGATATTGGGAATCTGGGAATGGTCTGAGGTGATTCCAGGGGCTAATCCCGGGTGATTCCAGGATTGATCCCGGGGGATTCCAGGATTGATCCTGAGGTGATTCCAGGGGCTGATCCCGAGGTGATTCCAGGATCGATCCCGAGGTGATTCCAGGATTGATCCTGAGGGAATCTGGGAATGGTCTGAGGTGATTCCAGGACTGATCCCGAGGTGATTCCAGGGGCTGATCCCAGGTGATTCCAGGGGCTGATCCCGAGGGAAGATGGGGATGATCTGAGGTGATTCCAGGGACTGATTCTAAAGGATGCAGGGTGATGATCCAGGATGAACCTGGGGACCAATCCCTTGGGATGCTGGATTACAAATCCCTCAGGATACTGGATTACAAATCCCTCGGGATGCTGGATTCAGACTCCTCAGGATGCTGAGACACAAATCCCTCAGGATGTTGGATTCAGATCCCTCAGGATGCAGGGACACAGATCCCTCTGGATTTGATTACAGATCCCTCGGGATGCTGGATGACAAATCCTTCAGGATATTGGGATTCGGATCCCTCAGGGTGCTGGGACACAGATCCCTTGGGATGTGGATTCAGCTCCCGGGATGTGGATTCAGCTCCCTCGGGATGTTTGATTACAAACCCCTCGGGATGCTGGAACTGAGACCCCTCGGGATGTGGATTCAGCTCCCCGGGTGCTGCGGCTCCGTGCCCGGGGCTGGGCTGATCCCGGCTCTGATCCCTCGGGAGCCGCTCCGGGAGGGGGATGCGGGGCCGGGGAGGCTCCGGGGCGCCGATCCCGGCAGGATCCCTGCCGGTTCCCGGTGTTCCCGGCACAGATCCCTCGGGATGCTGGATGACAAATCCTTCAGGATATTGGGATTCGGATCCCTGAGGGTGCTGGGACACAGATCCCTCGGGATGTGGATTCAGCTCCCCGGGTGCTGCGGCTCCGTGCCCGGGGCTGGGCTGATCCCGGCTCTGATCCCTCGGGAGCCGCTCCGGGAGGGGGATGCGGGGCCGGGGAGGCTCCGGGGCGCCGCTCCCGGTGGGATCCCTGCCGGTTCCCGGTGTTCCCGGGATTCCCGACCGCTTCCCCGTCGGATCCCGGGATTGCTGGCTGATTCCCGGCTGGTTCCCGACCGGATCCCGGTCGGATCCCGGTGTTCCTGGCAGGATCCCGGTGTTCCCGGTCAGGTCCCGGTGGGATCCCGGTGCTCCCGGCCGCATCCCGGGGTCTCCCCGCGAACAAAGGCCCCGCGGGCAGCACGAGGCCGGGGGGCGGCGCGACCCGCCCCCGGGAGGGCGGGACCGGGAGGGCCCGGGCCGGGAACCGGGAGAGCCCCGGGAGGCACCGGGAGCGCTCCCTGGATTATGTCCCGGATCGAGTCGCTGTCCCGGGCCAGGAGCGAGCGAGCCAAGGTGGGTCCCGGGCAGCGCCGCCCCCCCGAGCGGGGACCCCCCTTTCCCGGCCCGTTTTGGGGTTCGGGGGGGGCTCGTCCCTCCCTGCTCCGATTTGGGGGGGCGGGAGGGGTCACCCCATCCCTCATCCCGCGGGGGTCTGGGTTTTTTGGGGGGGGGGATTTGGGTTTTTTGGGGTTTTTTTTGTGTTTTTTAAAACAAATGCAAATCAAGCATGCCATCAAGTTTTCTGCACCTAAAAAAAAAAAAAAAAAAAAAAAAAAAAAAAAAAAAAGAGGGGGGGGGGGGGGGGGGGGGGGGGGAAAGGGGAGTTAGGGGTAAAAAAGGGGAATTAACAGGGGGGGAAAAAAAAGAGGGGGAAAGGGGGAAAATCGGTTAAAAAGGGAAATAAAGTAAAAAAGGGAGATGAAGATAAAAAGGAAAAAAACGGTTAAAAAGGGGGAAGGCGTGAAGATAAAGAAGGAAAGAAAATCGGCGGGGGGAAGGGAAGAAAAGCAGAAAGAAAATCGGGGTGGAAAAGGGGAGAAAAGCAGAAAGATAAAGGGAAGAAAAGGAGAAAATAAAGGGAAGAAAAGCAGAAAGATAAAGGGAAGAAAAGCAGAAAGAGAAAGGGAAGAAAAGGAGAAAGAGAAAGGAAAGAAAAGCAGGAAAATAAAGGGAAGAAAAGGAGAAAAATAAAGGAAAGAAAAGGAGAAAAATAAAGGAAAGAAAGTGAAGGGAAAGAGAGGAGAGGGGGAAAATGGGGGAAAAGAATAAAGGGAAATCAAAGCAAAAAAAAAGACAGAAAAAGAAAGGCAGGAAAATGAAGGAAGGAAAAAAAGAAAAGAAAAGAAATGAACAAAAAACGGAGGAAAAGCGGAGAAAAACAAACAAAACCGGCGGGGCGAGGGGGAAATCAAAGGAAAACAAACGAGGGGCGGACCCGGCGCGGGGCGCGGCGATGTCGCGGCGATGTCGCGGCGATGTCGCGGCCGGAGGCGCCGCCGGGCTCGGGGAGGGGTCCCGGGGGTCCCGGCCTGGGGGGTCCGGGATGTGCTGCTGCTCCTGCGCCCCGTTCCCGGCCGATGGGGAGGCGGAGGGACCCCCGAGGGCGGAGAGGGTGAGACCCCCGCGGCTGGGGACACGGGGGGACACGGGGGGCCCGTGCCTGGGGTCCCGCTGGGGTCTCACTGCTGCTCCAAGGGGTCCCAGAGGTGCCCGAGGGGTCCCAAAGGTGCCCAGGGGGGTCTCAAAGGTGGCCAGGGGGGTCTCAGAGGTGCCCAAGGGGTCCCAGAGGTGCCCAAGGGGGTCCCAAGGGGTCCCAAAGGTGCCTGTGGGGGTCCCAAAGGTGCCCGTGGGGGTCCCGGAGGTGCCCAGGGGGTCCCAGAGGTGCTCAAAGGGGTCCCAAAGGTGTCCACGGGGGTCCCAGGGGTGTCCAAGGGGGTTCCAAAAGTGCTCAAAGGGGTACCAAAGGTGCCCCCAGAGGTGACCAAAGGGGTCCTAGAAGTGCCCAAGGAGGTCCCAAAGGTGCTCAAGGGGGTCCCAAAAGTGTTCAAGGGGGTCTCAGAGGTGCCCAAGGGGTCCCAGAGGTGCCCAAGGGGGTTCCAAAAGTGCTCAAAGGGGTCCCAAAGGTGCCCATGGGGTCCCAAAGGTGCCCAAGGGGGTCCCAGAGGTGCTCAAAGGGGTCCCAAAGGTGTCCACGGGGGTCCCAGGGGTGTCCAAGGGGGTTCCAAAAGTGCTCAAAGGGGTACCAAAGGTGCCCAAGGGGTCCCAAAGGTGCTCAAGGGGGTCCCAGAGGTGCCCAGGGGGGTCCCAAAGCTGCCCAAGGGGTCCCAAAGGTGCCCAAGGGGGTCCCAGGGGTGCCTAAGGGGTCCCAAAAGTGCTCAAGAGGGTCCCAAAGGTGCTCAAGGGGGTCCCAGGCAGCCCCGTCAGGCGCCCGGTGCCGCTGTCCGGGCAGGGCAAGGACAAGGAGAGGATGAAGGAGGCCAAGGAGAAGGACGCGCGCTACACCAACGGGCACCTGTTCACCACCATCTCCGTGTCGGGCATGACCATGTGCTTCGCCTGCAACAAGAGCATCACGGCCAAGGAAGCGCTCGTGTGCCCCAGTGAGTGCCAGGGGGGGCTGGCACGGGGATGTGGCAGGGCGGGGGTGACGCGGTGGGGTGGCCGGGGTGGCTTTGCCAGGGTGGGATTGATGGGGTGGCATTGCCAGGGTGGCATTGCCAAGATGACATTTCCAGGGTGGCATTGCTGGGGTGGCATTGCCAGGGGCAGAATTGCCAGGGTGGCTTTGCTGCAGTGGCTTTGCCAGGGTGAATTTGATAGGGTGGCATTGCCAGGGTGACATTTCCAGGGTGGCATTGCTAGGGTGGCGTTGCCAGGGGCAGAATTGCCAGGGTGGCATTGCTGCAGTTGCATGGCTGGGGTGGCTTTGCCAGGGTGGGATTGCCAAGATGACATTTACAGGGTGGCATTGCCGGGGGCAGAATTGCCAGGGTGGCTTTGCTGCAGTGGCTTTGCCAGGGTGGATTTTATGGGGTGGCTTTGCCAGGTTGGCATGGCTGGGGTGGCTTTGCCAAGGTGGATTTGATGGGGTGGCTTTGCCAGGGTGGCTTTTCCAGGGACAGAATTGCCAGGGTGGCATTGCTGCAGTGGCTTTGCCAGGGTGAATTTGCCAGGATGACATTTCCAGGGCAGAATTGCCAGGGTGGCATGGCTGGGGTGGCATTGCCAGGGTGGCTTTTCCAGGGCAGAGTTGCCAGGGTGGCTTTGCCGCAGTGGATTTTTTGGGGTGCCTCTCCTGGGGTGTTTTTCCATCATGGTTTTGCCAGGCTGGCAGGGTCGATAGGATGGCATGGCTTCTCCAGGCTGGCTCTGCCAGGGCAGAAATGCCAGGGTGGCCCTGCCAGGATGGCATTTCCAGGCTGGCTTTGCTGCAGTGGCTTTGCCAGGGTGGCTTTGATGGGGTGGCTTTGCCAGGAAGGATTTTCCGGGGTGGCTTTCTCGTGGTGGCTTTGCCACGACGACATTTCCTGGCCAGGCTGGCATTGCCGCAGTGACTTTTGCAGTTGCCAGGGTGGCTTTTCCTGGGGTGGCTTTGCCATGGCGCCTGTGCCGGGGTGGCTTTGCCGCAGTGCCTTTTCTCGGGAGGCTTTTTTTGGGATGCCTTTTTTTGGGGTGGCTCTGCTGGGGCGGGATTGCTGGGGTGGCTTTGCCGCGGCGCGTTTGCCGCAGCGGCTTTTTTGGGACGGCTTTTTTCGGGGTGGCCTTGCCAGGATGACTGTACCCACGGTGCCTTTTCCAAGACGACTTTTCCGGGGTGGCTTTGCTGCGTGGGCGCCGTTCCCAGAGCCCGGTTCGTGCCGGGTTCGTGGCCCGGAGCAGGAGGTGGTTTCTCCATTTCTCCAGCCTGGCACATGGCAGCTCCCCGGCGCTGCTGGCCCCAGGCTGGCACGGTGCCCTGGGCGTGGGGCAGCTGCTGGGTGGCAGCTGCAGCCGCGGGTGACCCGCGCCCACCCGCGTCCCCACCGCATCTGCCGCCGTCGCTCTGCCGGCACCGGGGGAGGAGGGGTGGCAGAGGGTCCCCGCGGCCTCTCGGTCACCTCTCGGTGTCCCCCAGCCTGCAACGTCACCATCCACAACCGCTGCAAGGACACGCTGCCCAACTGCACCAAGGTGAAGCAGAAGGTGAGCCGGGCTGAGGGGTGCGTGGGGAAGGGGCAGCGGGGGGGATGTGGCACTGGGGACACGCGGGGACAGTGACGCGGGGACGGGGACGGTGACGCTTCTGCTCCCCCGCAGCAGCAGAAGGCGGCGCTGCTGAAGAACAGCTCAGCCCTGCAGTCGGTGTCCCTGCGCAACAAGAGTGAGCGGGGGAGCTCCTTCCCTTCCCTTCCCTTCCCTTCCCTTCCCTTCCCTTCCCTTCCCTTCCCTTCCCTTCNCCCCTCCCCTCCCCTTCCCCGTGTCCCTGCCCAGCCCGGGGGGTGCCAGGGGGGTCCCAGCGCCCACGCCCCGCCGTGCCCCCCCAGATGCCATCCGGGAGCGCCCCAATTCTGCCATCTACCCCTCGGAGAGCTTCCGGCAGACGCTGCTGGGGCCCCGCCGCGGCCGCCCCTCCTTGTCCCTCTCCAAGAGCGTCTCCACCACCAACATCTCGGGGTAAGGGCGGGAAAGGAGGGCGACAGGGGGCTCCGGGGGTGTCCCCAGCGTCCCCATGGCGTGCCACCCCTCTCCCCCAGCACGTTCAACGATGACTCTCCGCTGGGAATCCGGCGGATCCTGTCCCAGTCCACGGATTCCCTCAACATGCGCAACCGCACGCTCTCGGTGGAGTCGCTGATCGACGAAGGTGGGGACGCGTGGGGGCGGCTTGGGGACACGGGGGGGGACACGCGGGGACTCCACGTCCCGCTGCCGTCACCCGCAGGCCCTGACGTCATCCTGAGCCAGCTGCTGAGCGACCTGGAGGCCGACGGGAAGGAGTTCGAGGCGGATTCCTGGAGCCTGGCGGTGGATAACAGCTTCCTGCAGCAGCACCGCATGGACGTCATGAAGCGGCAGGACGTCATCTACGGTGAGGGGACAGGGACACGGACAGGGACACGGACAGGGACACGGACAGGGACACGGACAGGGACACGGACAGGGACACGGACAGGGACACGGACAGGGACACGGACAGGGACACGGACAGGGACACGGACAGGGACACGGACAGGGACACGGACAGGGACACGGACAGGGACACGGACAGGGACACGGACAGGGACACGGACAGGGACACGGACAGGGACACGGACAGGGACACGGACAGGGACACGGACAGGGACACGGACAGGGACACGGACAGGGACACGGACAGGGACACGGACAGGGACACGGACAGGGACACGGACAGGGACACGGACAGGGACAGGGACCCGGACAGGGAACAGGGGGACAGGGGACAGGGACACGGGACAGGGACAGGGACAGGGGCAGGGACACGGGGACACGGGGACAGGGGCAGGGACACGGGGACAAGGGACAGGGACAGGGGACACGGGACAGGGACAGGGGACACGGGACAGGGACAGGGGACACGGGGACAGGGATGGGGATGCAGGGATGGGGACATGGGGACATGGGAACACAGGGACAGGGGACACGGGGACATGGGGACATGGGGACATGGGGACATGGGGACAGGGATGGGATGCAGGGATGGGGACATGGGGAAGGACAGAGGGTGCAGGGACAGGAGGCAGTCATGAGGACACAGGGCCAGGCTGGGTGGCTGTCCCTGTCCCCAGGGGTGTGTCCCTATCCCTTGGGTTGTGTCCCTGTATCCTGGGCGTGTCCCTGTGGCATGTCCCTGTCCCTGTGGTGTGTCCCTGTGATGTGTCCCTGCCCCTGTGGTGTCCCTGTCCCCATGGTGTGTCCCCATGGTGTGTCCCTCTCCCTGGGGATGTGTCCCTGTCCCCTGGATGTGTCCGTGTCCCCATGCCATGTCCCTGTGTCGTGTCCCTGTCCCCATGGTGTGTCCCTGTCCCTGTGTCGTGTCCCTGTCCCTGTGGTCTGTCCCTGTCCCCATGCCATGTCCCTGTGATATGTCCGTGTCCCCATGCCCTGTCCCCGTGCCGTGTCCCTGTCCCCGTGCCGTGTCCGTGTCCCCATGCCCTGTCCCCGTGCTGTGTCCCTGTCCCCGTGCCGTGTCCGTGTCCCCATGCCCTGTCCCCGTGCTGTGTCCCTGTCCCCGTGCCGTGTCCCTGTCCCTGTGATGTGTCCCCGTGCGTGTCCCTGTCCCCGTGCGTGTCCGTGTCCCCGGGCCGTGTCCCTGTCCCCGAGCCGTGTCCCTGTCCCCATGCCATGTCCGTGTCCCCGGGCCCGTCCCGCCCCGAGTGACGCGCCGTGCCCCCGCAGAGCTGATGCAGACGGAGCTGCACCACGTGCGCACGCTGAAGATCATGGGCGCCCTGTTCCGCAGGGCCATGCTGGAGGAGCTGCAGCTGGACCCGGGCACCGTGCAGCGCATCTTCCCCTGCCTCGACGAGCTCAGCCACATCCACCAGCGCTTCCTGGCGCAGCTCCTGGAGCGGCGCCGCGCCTCGCTGGCCCGCGACAGCAACAAGAACTTCGTCATCGAGCGCCTCGGGGACATCCTGGTCACCCAGGTGGGCACGGGGAGGGGTGGGCAGGGGGAGCAGGGGATGGGGGTGGGCAGGGGGAGCAGGGGATGGGGGTGGTGTATCATATCATATATGAAATCATAGTATATGAAATTATATCCTATGATATGAAATTATATAAAATTATACTATATCATCATAACATACTATATGAAATTATACTATATTATCATACCATATTATATGAAATTATATCATATGAAATTATAAGAAATTATATGATATTATACTATATTATGTGAAATTATATTATATGAAATTATATGAAATTACATGAAATTATACTATATCATCATGTCATATTATATAAAATTATATTATATGAAATTATATGATATTATACGATATGAAGTTACCTACTAGAACTGTACTAAGCTGTGGAGGAAAGGGTACATCAGAAGGCTAGAAAAGAATGAACAATTAAACCCGTGACTCCTCAGAGCCTCCACACTGCTGGACCTTGATTGGTCATTAAGCACAAACCGATCATGCGTTGATGAACAATTCCCAATCACATCCCCGAGCAGCAGAGAGGGAGAAGCTGCAGCTTCCCGGCAGGAAATCCTGGCCAGGGGAACCTTCCCAGAAAATGTCACAGTGACACGGGGCAGAGGATTGGGGGGACAGGGGGTGGGACTGCGGGGGACCTGGGAGAGAGGGACGGCTTCGGGGTGGGGATGGCAGGGGGACGCTGTCATGGATGTCCCTTCACTGTCACTGATGTCCCCTTGCTCTCCCTGTTGTCCCTTTCCCCTCACTGATGTCCCGTCGCTCTCATTGTCCCCGCTGTCCTCTCGCCCCTGCTGTCCCCTCTCTGTCCCCTCTATCCCCTCACTCTCACCAATGTCACCTCTCTGCACTGTCACAAACGTCCTCTCACTCTCACCAATGTCCCCTCACTGTCCCTGATGTCCCCTCGCTCTCCCTGCTGTCCCCTCATTGTCCCCGCTGTCCTCTCGTCCCTGCTGTCCCCTCTCTGTCCCCTCTATCCCCTCACTCTCACCAATGTCACCTCTCTGTCCCTGATGTCCCCTCACTGTCCCCACTGTCCCCGCTGTCCCTGTCCCCTCTCTGTCCCCTCACTGTCCCCGCTGTCCCCTCTCTGTCCCCGCTGTCCCCCGTGCAGTTCTCGGGCCCGAGCGCGGAGCAGCTGCGCAAAGCCTACGCCGAGTTCTGCAGCAAGCACACCAAGGCGCTCAAGGAGTACAAGGACCTGCTGGCCCGGGACAAGCGCTTCCAGCAGTTCATCCGGGTGGGCCCGGGACCCCCGGGCGGGGGACGGGGGTCTCTGTGCTCCATGGGACCCCCGGGCTGAGGATCAGGGTCTGCATCCTCTGGGGGACCCCTGGGATGAGGGTTGGGGTCTCCATCATCTGGGGAACTCCTGGGATGGGGGTCTCTGTCCTTTGGGGGACCCCCGGGATGGGGGTTGGGGTCTCCATCCTCTGGGAGACCCCCAGGCTGAGGGTTGGGGTCCCCCGGCACATCCTAGTGAAAAACCCTTCTCCCACCTCCGTGCCTCAGTTTCCCCGACTTGTGTCCCTCCCTCACTGAGCTCCGGGGGTCTCTGCTTTGCGGGGAGGGGGGGTCCCTGATGGAGGGGGGTCCCTGAAGGAGGGGTATCACTGATGGAGGGGGGTCCCTGCTGACGGGGGTCCCTGCTGACAGGGATTCCAGGACCCAGCGGGTGACACGGTCCCCCCTCCTGCGCCGCCACGGTGTCCCCGAGTGCATCCTGCTGGTGACGCAGCGCATCACCAAGTACCCCGTGCTCATCGAGCGCATCCTCAAGAATTCCAAAGGTACCGCGGCGGGGTCGGGAAGGGGCAGGGACCCCCCCGGGCGGGGCGGGGGGCAGGGATTCCAGGAATTCCAGCTCCCCTCCCCTGCCGGCAGACAACGAGGGGGACTGCGCCGACCTGTCGCGGGCGCTGCGCCTGGTGAAGGAGCTGCTGTCGGCCGTGGACGAGGAGGTTCACGCCTGGGAGCTCCGCGGGCGCCTCTGGGACGTTTTCCGGCGCGTGGATCCCCGCGCCAAGGTGCCGCTGCTCTGGGACAGCCGGCCCGGGGCCTTCGGCAGGGACGAGCTGCTCCGCAGGAAGCTGGTGCACAGCGGGGGGATGCTCTGGAAAACCGCGGCCGGGCGCTTCAAAGGTGGGACGTGGGGGGAAAAGTGGGACTGGGGGGTGTTCCAGGGAGTGGGGAGGCTGGGGAAGGACCTGACAGGTGGGGATGGCTGTGGAGGAGGAGGCTGGCAGAGCCTCTCTGGATTTGGGGTCAGAGCCCCTCTGGATTTGGGGTCAGAGCCTCTCTGGATTTGGGGTCAGAGCCCCTCTGGATTTGGGGTCAGCCAAACGGGGGGGCTCAGCGGGGTTCACCCTCACTCACCCCGGCTCATCGCAGACGTGCTGGTGCTGCTGATGACGGACGTGCTGGTGTTCCTGCAAGAGAAGGACCAGAAATACACCTTCCCCATGCTGGTGAGTGAATAAATGCACCTTCTCCTTTCTGCTGAGCTAAATGCACCTTCCCCATGCTGGTGAGTGAATAAATGCAACTTCCCAGTTCTGGTGAACTAAATAAATACACCTTCCCCACCCTGGTGAGATAAATAAATGCACCTTCCCCGTTCTCCTGAGCTAAATACACTTTCCCCATTCTGGTGAGGTAAATAAATACACTTTCCCTGTTCTGGTGAGATAAATAATTGCACCTCCCCACGCTGCTGAGCCGCCCCCTCCTCACCCCGACCCCCGGGGGGGCCCTGGGGCCGCGTTCCCTGCTGGCAGCGCTCCCCAATCCCGCAGGACAAGCCGGCCGTCATCTCCCTGCAAAACCTGATCGTGAGGGACATCGCCAACCAGGAGAAGGGCATGTTCCTGATCAGCGCCGCGCCGCCCGAGATGTACGAGGTGCACGCGGCCTCCCGGGACGACCGCAACCACTGGATGAAGGTCATCCAGCAGGCCGTCAGCCTGTGAGTGTCCCCGGGGGCCTGGGGACACCTGGGGACCCCCCCGGGACGGCTGGGAACTGTTGGGGGGTCTGCGGTTGCAGGGTGGGTGATTGGGTGGAGGGGAAAGCGGGGGGGTGTGGGGTGGTGGGTTGGGGGTCCTGGTTCTGATCCCCCCATCCCGGCCCTGCCAGCTGTCCCAGCCGCCAGGATTTCCCCCTGATCGAGACGGAGACGGAAGCGTCCTTGAGGAAGCTGAAAGGTGGGGGCTCGTCCCGTCCTGTGCATCCCATCCTGTGCATCCCGTCCTGTGCATCCCGTCCTGTGCATCCCATCCTGTGCATCCCGTCCTGTGCATCCAGTCCCATCCCATCCCATTGATCCCATCCCATCCTGTGCATCCTGTCCTGTGCATCCCATCCCATCCTGTGCTTCCCATCCCATCCCATCCCATCGTGTGCATCCCATTGATCCCATCCCCTCAATCCCATTGACCCCATCCCACTGATCCCATTGATCCCACCCCAGTGTTCCCATGCAATTGATCCCATTGATCCCATTGACCCCATCCCATCAATCCCATTGATCCCACCCTATTGATCCCACCCTACTGATCCCATTGATCCCACCCCATCAATCCCACTGATCCCATTGATCCCACCCCATTGATCCCATCCCATCAATCCCATCCATCCCACTCCACTGATCCCATCCCATCCCACTGATCCCACCCCACCCCATTGATTCCATTCCCTCCCACTGATCCCATCCCATTCAATCCCATTGATCTCACCCCATTGATCCCATTGACCCCATCCCATCAATCCCATTGACCCCATTGATCCCATCCCACCCCATTGATCCCATCCCCTTCATCCCATTGATCCCATTGACCCCATCCCATTGATCCCATTGATCCCATTGATCCCATTAACCCCATCCCATCAATCCCATCATTCCCACCCCCTCGCTCCCCCCTTGCTATCCCATCCTGTGCATCCCATCCCATTGATCCTATTGATCCCATCCTATCTATGCCATCCCATTGATCCCATTGATCCCACCCCATTGTTCCCATCCCCTCAATCCCATTGACCCCATCCCACTGATCCCATTGATCCCACCCCAGTGTTCCCATCCGATTGATCCCATTGATCCCACCCCATTGATCCCACCCTATTGATCCCATTGACCCCATCCCATCAATCCCATTGATCCCATTGACCCCATCCCATCAATCCCATTGATCCCATTGACCCATCCCATTGATCCCATTGATCCCATTGATCCCATTAACCCCATCCCATCAATCCCATCGTTCCCACCCCCTCGCTCCCCCTTTGCTGACCCCATTCCCGCTGTGCCCCCCAGAGCGGATGGAGCAGCACGACCGCCAGATCGCGGCGCTGCTGGAGGACAAGGTGGGGATTTTTGCCGACATGCTGGCGCTGGGCAGCGGCTGCTCCGAGCCCCCCGCGGCCCCCCGCGGGACCCCCTTCCCCGGGGACCCCGCCCGGGGCCCCCGCGGGGACCTGCTGCTGCACGACGCCATCCGGGAAGGTACGGGCGCTCGGGGGAGAGGGGAGCTGGGGCCTCCACCGGGGGTGGGATGGAGACTGCTGGGTGCCCCGGGGTGCTCTGGGGTGGGATGGAGACTTCTGGATGCTCTGGGGTGGGATGGAAACTTCTGGATACCCCAGGATGCTCTGGGACGCTCCAGGATGGGGAAACTGAGGCAGGGGTCCTGCACATGAGAGAGGTGATGCAAGGTAGGGAGGGGATGCTCCAGGGTGGGATGGAAACTTCTGGATGCCCCAGGATGTTCTGGGTTGGGATGGAAACTTCTGGATGTCCCAGGATGCTCTGGGACACTCCAGGATGGGGAAACTGAGGCAGGGGCGGGGCTGACGCTGAATCCCCCACAGTGGAGTGCCTGAAGGAGATTTTCACGGGATGCAGCCGGGACCGGGACCAGAACCAGAACCAGAACCACCCCCCCGAGGCCGAGAGCTGCCCCAGCCCCAGCGCCAGCAGTAAGGGGGGGACACGGGGAGGGGTCTCTGGGTTGGGGGCGACCCCCGGGACCCCCGTGGGGCTCAGCCAGCCTCCCCCTGCAGACGGTGACTCCGGCAGCATCAACGGCTCCGTGGAATTCCGGGCGGATCCGGACGCCGGGCAGAGGGTGAGCTGGGGAGGGGGCACTGAGGGGCACAGCTGGGGACCCCCACCCCGCCGTGGGACCCTCAGTGTCACCCCCCTCTCTCCACAGGACGGGAATGGGAACCAGGTCCCGCCCAGGGGATCCCAGGAGGTGAGGAAAGGGTTTGGGGACCCCCGTGGTGGCTCAGGGTGTCCCCCCCAGTGTGGCACTCGGGGTCACATCCCCCCCCCAACCCAAATCGTGCCCCCCACAGGAGATCAACCAGCACCTGGTGAACCTCTACGGGCTCCTGCTGCGGCTGCAGGTGGGACAGGGGGACAGGAGGGGACGAGGGGGTGCCCCAGGGGACGTCACCTTGCCCTATTCCCCCTTTTTTACCTTTTTTCCCCCCATTTTCCCACTTTTTTACCTTTTTTTCCTATTTCTCCCATTTTTTCCCAGGGACGGGGGGGTGCCCCAGGGGATGAGGGGGTACCCCCGGGGGTGAGGGGGTCCCCCTGCCCAGACCCATCCTGCCCCCAAATCCATTCCATCCTCTTTCTCCCCCTTCGTTCCCTTCCCATTCCCCTCTTTCTCCTCATTGCTCCCTGCTCCCTCTTGCCCTTTTCCCCCCCTTTTTTACCATTTTCCCCTTTTCCCCCCTTTCTTCCTCCTTTCCCCCTTTTCCCCCTTTTCCTCTCTTTCCCCCCTTTTCCCACTTTCCTTTTATTCACTTTTCCCTTTTATTTCAGTTTTTCCTTTTCCCTCTTTTTCCTTTCCTCCCTCCTCACTTTCCCCTTTTTTGCTTTCTTTTTTTCCTTCCCCGGGACGAGCTGGAATTCCGGGGAAGCGACCCCGAGCGGCTGCGGGAGGCCGAGGACACCCTGGATGTGCTCCTGGAGGATGAGGGGGGCCTGGGGGGCCGCCACTCCCCCCCCGCCAGCCCCCGAGGTGGGTCCCTGTTTGTGGGGAGGGCAGATCCCACCCTGGGGTCCCGGTTTTATTTTGGGGAAGGGTTGACCTGGAGTTTTCCCGCAGATTTCCTGAGGATGCAGGATATTCCCGAGGAGGCGGAGAACAGCCAGGAGCTGAAGGAGGGCGATGGGGACAGTTAGGGACCCCCGCAGCCCCCCCAGCACCCCCCGATCCCCCCCCAGGACACGCCGGGGGCTGGATCCAGCTGTGGGGGGATGGGGACGCTGCTATTCCCACGGGAACTGCGGGGAGGGGGGGTCCAGTCGCCCCCTCCCCTAATCCAGCCCGGGGGCACAGGGGTGACATCGTGTCCCTCCTCTTCCCGCTGGGATTTATTTATTTATTTGGATGTTTTGGGGTGCGGGAGGCGGCCCCGGGGTGGGGTGGGGGGACAGTGACGCCCCCTTCCCCGGTGTCGGGGGGCTGCCCAAGGGTGGGGCGGGGAGGGACGGGGTCCCCGCGGCTTAACTGTAAAAACAAAGGACAAAAGAAATGGAAAATATTAAAAAAAAATTTGGAAAATCGTGAAAATGAAGAGTTTGGAGCTGAAATGAAGCGGGTGCGGGGAGGCTGGGGAGGGGTCTCAGCCGGGGGGCGATGGGGGCGGCTTTGGGGCGCACCCGCAGGGCGGGGCCGGGTGAGTGAATAAATGCA
>NW_024366860.1:263011-272163 GCF_014805655.1 Passer montanus | reverse complement strand
CCGGAGCGGCGGCTCCCGGGGGTCCCGCAGCCACGAGGGGCCGGGAGCGGAGGGGAGGGGGTCCCGCGGCGGGGGGGCCGGGGGTCCCGGCCATGAAGAGGATGTTCTCCTGCTCCAGCTCGCAGGTGACGGTGAGTCCCGCCTGGGAACGGGGGCCGGTGGCGGCTGCCAGCCCCGGTGCCAGCCCCGGTGCCAGCCCCGGTGCCACGGCCACCCCAATCCCGGTGCCAGCCCCGGTGCCAGCCCCGTCCCGGTGCCAGCCTGATCCCAGCCCGCTGCCGGCTGTGACCGCCCCCAGTGCCAGCCCCGCTGCTGCCCCAGTCCCGACCCCGCTCCAGCTGCGACGATCCCAGAGAAATTCCACTCCCAGCCCCGGTTCCGGTCCCGATCCTGGCTCAAATCCCTGTCCCAGCCCCGATTCCCAATCCCAGCCCCAATCCCAATCCCAAACCCTGTCCCAGCCCTGATTCTGGTCCCGATCCTGGCTGCAATCCCTGTCCCAGCCCCAATCCCAATTCTGATCCCGGCCCCAATCCCTGTCCCTGTCCCAGCCCCAATCCCTGTCCCAGTCCCAATCCCAGCCCCATTCCCAGCCTCCACCCCAATCCCAGCCCCAGTCCTGACCCGAATCCAGCCCCCAGCCCATCCCCGCTCCCAGTCCCAGTTCCCGTTCCCAGACCTGGTCTCGGTTCCCGGTGCCGGTGCCGGTGCCGGTGCCGCCCCTCGCGGTGCCACGCTGGAGCCCAGCCCGGCTCGGTGGCACTCGCCAAACCAGCCGGGCGGGCACAGGCCGGGACACGCCGCGGCCTCTCCGCCCCTCCCGGCTCCGCGGGGACCCGCGCGGCGGGGAAACTGAGGCACGGCAAGCGCGGGGGGACCCGCACCGGGGGGGTCCCGTCCTGGATTCGGGGTCCCGCAGGTGGAGAGCTGGACGCGGTCCCGCACCGGCGGGGTCCCGTCCCGGGGCGGGCTCTGGGGTCCCGTCCTGGATTCGGGGTCCCGCAGGTGGAGAGCTGGACGCGGCAGGACCAGAAGCTGCTGGAGGCGGTGACACGCGGGGACGTGGCCCGGGTGGCCGCCCTGGCAGCCCGCAAGGCCGCCCGCCCCGCCAAGCTCAACGCCAGGGGACAGTCCGCGTATGTCACCCCCGGGGGGACACTGGGGCGCTCGGGGGGGGGCACAGGGGTCACGGCCACCTCTCCCCCCACCCCAGGCTCCACCTGGCCGCGGGCGGGGGTCTCACCGAGTGCCTGACGCTGCTGCTGGAGCACGGGGCTCCCGTCAACGGGACCAACGATGACGGTAGGTGGGGACAGCTGGGGACACCTTGGGGACACCTTGGGGACTGCCAGGCAGGTCCCGGTGTCACCTGTGGAGGAGCTCAGACCTGCAGCCCAAGGCAGGGAGCCCCGGGAGCACCCTGGGGGTGTCCCCTGAGGGACGGGGTTGTCCCCTGGGGGTGTCCCCTGCGGGATGGGGGTGTCCCCTGGGGGTGTCCCCTGAGGGACGGGGGTGTCCCCTGGGGGTGTCCCCTGAGGGACGGGGGTGTCCCTTAGGGCAGCAGTTGTCCCCCGGGAGTGTCCCCAGAGCCCCTCCTGTCCCCACAGGCAGCACCGCCCTGCACTTGGCCACCATCGCCTGCCAGCCCCAGTGTGTGAAGGTGCTGCTGCAGGTGGGAGAGGGACGGGAACGGGGTGGGATGGGATGGGATGGGATGGGATGGGATGGGATGGGATGGGATGGGATGGGGTGGGGTGGGATGGGAGGGGAGGGGGGATGGGATGGGATGGGATGGGATGGGATGGGAATGGGAATGGGAATGGGAATGGGATGGGAACGGGAATTGGAGTGGGATGGGATGGGAGTAGGATGAGAATGGGAATGAGATAAGAGAGGGATGGGAATGGGAGTGGGAACAGGGTGGGAATGGGAATGGGATGGGATTGGATTGGAACAGGAACTGGAATGGGATGGAAGTGGGATGGGAATGGGAACTAGAATGGGATGGAAACGGGAATTGCATTGGGATGGAGCTGGGGGTGAAAACAGGCATGGAGACCAGGATAGAGCCAGGGATGGGATGGGGATGCAGAGGAGGATGAGGATGGAGGTGGGATGGACACAGGGACAGGAATGAGGATGGGAGCAGGGCTGGGATGGAGCAGGGCCGTTCCCATTCCCATTCCCATTCCCCCCAGCACGGAGCCAACGAGCGCCACGTGGACGGGCAGAACCGGACTCCGCTGCACTGGGCTGGTGAGGAGGGGACACGGGGACACCCCGGGACTTGTGGGGGACACCAGAGGGGTCCCCCAGAGGCCCTGCAGTGACACCAGCCCCCCGCAGCCTCCTCGGGCTGCGCCTCCAGCGTCCTCCTGCTCTGTGACCACGAGGCCCCTCTGGATGTCCCCGACGCTGTGAGTGGGGACAGGGGGACAGCAGGGGGGGACAGGGGACAGCACGGGTTGGTGCTCACCCCAGGTGTCCCCCCAGCACGGCCAGACGCCCCTGATGCTGGCAGCACAGCGGAACCACGTGGCTGTTTGTGCCCAGCTCCTGCGGCGCGGGGCCCAGCCCGGGCTGGCCGACAGGGATGGCAGGTGGGTGACAGGGGACACTGGGGACACTGGGGTGTCCCCAAGGGTGTCACCGCTGCGGGGAGGGGATGGGGGTCACCTGTGCCACTGTGTCACGGTGCCATCAGTGTCACTGTGCCCCTGTGCCACCCACTGCCACCGTTCTCTGTCCCCGTGTCACATCCCCATGTCCCTCCGTGTCACATCCCCCTGTCCCTCCATGTCACGTCCCCGTGTCCCTCCGTGCCACGTCCCCCTGTCCCTCCATGTCACATCTCCATGTCCCTCCGTGTCACATCTCCATGTCCCTCCGTGTCACATCCCGGCTCAGGACAGCGCTGGAGCTGGCCCTGGCTCACGGCAGCCTGGAAGTGGCCGAGCTGCTGCAGGGCCACAAGAGGGACAAGGACACTGGGAATGTCACCGGGAATGTCACCGGGAGTGTCACCGGGAGTGTCACCGGGAGTGTCACCGGGAGTGTCACCGGGGACGCCCCGAGCTGGGCTCTGCAGAAGCTCCCAGACTGCGGGAGGAGAGGTGAGACCTCCTGGAGCCCCCCAGAAAAAGGGGAAAAAATGGGGGGAAACGGGAAAGCAACTGGGGAAAATTGGGAAAAATTGGTAAAAATTGGGAAAAATTGATTGTGTTTTTCCTTCCTGCAGAGAATGGCGCTGGACAGGTGGGAATCCAGGGCGAGGAAGAGGAGGAGGAAGATGAGGAGCAGCGGGACGGGCGCGCTGCCCGGTGGCTGCGGGAGGAGCTGGCGAGGAAGACTCTGGAATGCCGGCGGCTGGAGGAAGCTGCCGGGGGCATCCGGCGGCGGCTGCGGGAGCTCCTGCGGCTCCTGCCGGGACGGGACGCGGCTGAGGATGAGGAGGGTGAGGAGGATGACTGCGCCTGCCTGGAGCTCCTGGCCCGGCGCGTGGCGGAGCTGAGGAAGAGGACGAGGGATGAAGAGTGGCAAGGAGGACAAGGCAGCGGCGAGGCCCCGGCGCTGCTCCCGTTCCTGGCCTGGCTGGCAGAGGAGTGCTCCAAGATGCGGGAAGCCTTCTCCCGGAGCCAGGAGCTGCGTGGGGAAGCCGAGAATTCCCCCCGGGAGCCGCCTTGGGAGCAGCTGGCGGCGGGGCTGGAGCAGGCGCTGGAGCAGCAGGACCAGATCCACGCCAGGATGCTCCGGGAATCCCAAACCCTGCTGGAACAGCTCCGCCGGGAGCCGGTGAACGGCACGGAGCCGGCTGCGGGCGGGAAGAACCGGGAGGAGACGCCGGGAGAGCGCGGGAGGATGGAGAGGGAGCTGCTGGAGCTGCGGGAGGGCAACGGGAAGCTCCTGGTGGAGCTGGCGCGGCTGGGCCGGGAGCGGGAGCGGCTGCAGCGGGAGCTGCGGGAGCTGCGGGATCCCGGCGAGCGGGACGAGGCGCGGCGGCTGCGCCGGGAGCTGCGGGCGCTGCGGGACGGGCTGGGAGCCAAGGTGCGGGAGGCGGGCGGCGACGCCGGGGCCGCGATTCTGCGGGATTTGCAGCGGCGGCTGGACGCGCTGGTGCGCTCGCAGCACGAGGCCCTGCAGCTCCTCACGGAGATGGAGGGGGAGCCCGGAGAAACGCCCGGGAGCGACGGCGAGGGCGACACGCCGGCAGAACCGGGAGCCGGGGGCCCGCCGGGCTCGGAGGCGGAGCGGTGGCGGGAGGCGGCGGCGGCGGCCGAGGAGAGGGCGGCCGGGAGGGAGCGGGAGCTGCGGGAGCTGCGGGAGACGGCGGAGGGGCTGGAGCGCAGCCGGGCAGCGCTGCGGGAACGCGCGGCCCGGCTGGAGCGCGCCTGCCGCGACAAGGACGGGAAGGTGAGGGACGGGGAGGGGACCTCCCCAGAACCATCCCACCGATGCCATCATCATCCTCTGCCGTCCTTGTGCCCATTGCTGAACCCTTCCCGTCATCATCCTCTGGCGTCCTTGTCCCCACTGCCGACCCCTTCTCATCTTCCTCTTTTTCCCATCCTTGTCCCCATTGCCGACCCTTTCCCATCTTCCTCCCATATCCATCCCCATGTCCTTCCCATCACCATCCCCTTCCCAGTCCTCTTTCCGTCATCATCATCATCATCATCGCTTTCTCACCATTCTTCCCATCACCATCTGCATCCCCATCCCCTTCCCATCCCATCCCATTGATCCCATCCCATCCCATCCCATCCCACCTTTCTCACCGTTCTTCCCATCACCATCACCATCTGCATCCCCATCCCATCCCATCCCATCCCATCCCATCCCATCCCATCCCATCCCATCCCATCCCATCCCATTCCCCTCCTGTTCCCCCTCCCAGCCCCATTTGGGGTCACCTCGGGGGGAGCTCAGCAGGACCCTGGGGGCTGACAGGGACCAAGGGGGGCTCTGGGGGGGCTGAGAGCCACCACCCCCCCTCCAGTGCCCCAAATCCCCCCCTGCCTTTGCCCCCCCAGCTGAAGCAGCTGCTGGTGGAGACGGAGAAACTCTCGGCCGAGGTGTTGGGGCTGCGGGGCCGCAGCGCCCGGCTGCAGCTCCAGCTGGAGGTGAGGACAGCGCCCGGTGTCACACCGTGTCACCTCTGTCACCCTGAGCCACCCAGCGCCACCCTGTGCCCCCCCAGGTGCAGCAGAAGCAGCACCGGGACACCGTGGCCGTGTACCGCAGCCACCTCCTCCACGCTGCCCAGGTGGGACCCCCGGCCCGCCCGGGCCCTCTGGGGGGGTGGGGGCACAGTTTTGGGTGGGATCCCGGGAAAAGCCGCTCTCCCTCCCCCGCAGGGATTCATGGACCAGGGCGTCCACGCCGCGCTGCTGCGGATCCTGCGCGCCGAGGCGGGAGCAGGGCTGTGGCATTAAACCGGGACACTGCCACACACGTGTCCTGTTCTGTGTCCTGCTCTGTGTCCTGTTCCGTGTCCCGTTCCATGTCCTATTCCCCATTCTGTGTCCCATCCCATGTCCCCATTCTGTGTCCCATCCCATGTCCCGCTTGGTGTCCCCATTCCATGTCCTATTCCGTGTCCCCTCCCAGTTCCATGTCCCCATTCTGTGTCCCATCCCATGTCCCGCTTGGTGTCCCCATTCCATGTCCTATTCCGTGTCCCCCTCCCATGTCCTCATCCCATGTTCCCATCCCGTGTCCCCATTCCATGTCCTCCTATTCTGTGTCCTTAGCCCGTGTCCCATCCCATGTCCCCATCCCAACAGCCCGCGGAAGGGGCTGCACCCTGCTCCACTCCCCTGCAATCCACCCGAAACCACACAAAGCCACTCCTGGGGTCTCCACGTCCCCACTCCAGCACGGGCTGGGATCCCACTGAAGTTTATTCCCATTGAAGTTTATTCCCACTGGGATCCCGCTGAAGTTCATTCCCACTATAGTTCATTCCCACTGGAAGTTTATTCCCCTGAAGTTCATTCCCACTGAAGTTTATTCCCACTGGAAGTTTATTCCTGCTGGGATCCCACTAAAGTTTATTCCCACTGGATATTTATTCCTGCTGAAGTTTTTTCCCCTGAAGTTTATTCCCCTGAAGTTTTTTCCCCTGAAGTTTATTCCCCTGCAGTTCATCCCCCCTGAAGTTTGTCCCCGCCGCCCCCGGCCCAGCCCCCTCGCCGCCTCCCCAGCGCGAATTTGGTGCCGGTGCTGACGCGCTCCAGGTCGGGGCCGCGGGCCGGGGCCCGGCGCAGGAGGATCCCGGTGGGAATGCGGGAGCTGCGGAGGCCGCCGGCGCTCAGCTCCGTGATCCTGGGGCAGGGAGCGGCTCAGGGACGGGGCCACAGCCCCGGGGGTCCCAGCCCCGTGTCACTGTCCCCACGGGGCAGGGGGCTCACCCCACGGTGGCGGGCAGCTCTCCGGGGAATGATCCCGGTCCCGATCCCGATCCCGATCCCGGTCCTGGTTCTGGTTCTGATCCCGGTCCCGGTCCCTCGGCCCCGTCCTCGGTGGCCGCGATGGCCTCCAGGACCCGCGGCTCCAGCCAGGCCACGGCGCTGACCTCACACGGGCTCGGACACAGCCGGGCCTGGGTACGGACCCCCCGTGGAGGGAGGGAGAGACCCCCACGGTGGGGGGGACCCCAACCTCCACAGGGACCCCCACCCACGGAGGGACCCCAGCCCCGGGAGGGGAGGAACAGTCTGGCCTTGGGGGGACCCCCACCCTCGGAGAGACCCTCAGAGAGGGAATGCAACGCCAAGAGGGGACCCCCACCCATGGAGGGACCCCCTCAAGAGGTGCCCCCCACCATGGAGATGCCCCCCACCCATGGAAGGACCCCACCTATAGAGGTGCCCCCTACCCATGGAGGGACCCCCACAGAGGTTGCCCCCACCCATGGAGATGCCCCCCACCCCTGGAGGGACCCCACCCATGAAGGGACCCCCTTGAAGGTGCCCCCCACCCATGCAGGGACCCCACCTATGGAGGTGCCCACCACCCACAGAGGGACCCCATCCATGAAGAGACCCCCTCGAAGGTGCCCCCCACCCATGGAGGGACCCTCACAGGATGTGCCCCCAACCCATGGAGGTGCCCCCCACCCATGCAGGGACCCCAACCCTCAGGGACACCTTGGAGGTGCCCCCCACCCATGGAGATGACCACCACCCACGGAGGGACCCCACCCATGGAGGGACCCCCCCCAGAGGTGCCGGTGCCCCCCACCTGCAGCTGCTGCCGGGGCTCGGCGGAGCGCAGCCCCAGGTAGGTGACAATGTGGTGACAGCGCGGTGGCCCCCAGCTCAGCGAGGGGGGGAACAGGGACTGCGGGGGGGCAGGGGTGACCCGTGGGGCACCCGCGGCTGTCCCCCCCTGCCCGGCCCCGGTTTGGGGGGGGTCGTTACCTCCCAGAGGCCGAGCAGGCGCCAGGAGAAGGTGCCGGGCTCCAGGCGCAGCCCCGTCTCCTCGGCCAGCTCCCGCAGCCCTGCGGCCACCAGCTGGGGGTCGGGGGGGGTCAGGGGACACCCGTGTCCCCGCACCCCCCCGGGCACCCCCTGCCCTCCCGCGGGGTCACCTCACCTCCTCTCCCGGCTCCAAGTGCCCGCCTGTGCGGGGGGACAGCAGTCAGGGGACCCCGAAGCCGCTGTCCCCCCCCGAGCGGGGGGTCCCCAGCGCTGCTGTCCCCCGTCCCCGCGCTCACCCGGTGGCACCCAGACGTTGGGGAAGTGGCGCAGAGTGGCGGCGCGGCGGGTCAGCAGGACGTGGCCGCAGGTGGCCTCCAGCAGCACGGCCACCGCTGCGGCCACCCCCGGCTGTCCCCCCCGGCCGCCCGGCGTGTCACCCCCCAGCTTGGCGGGGCAGAAGGGGGGTCTCTGCGGGGACAGGGGATGTCAGGGGGGCGGTGACACTGGGGGGGGACGCGGTGACACCGGGGGTGGTGGCGGCCCCGCGCACCTTGAGCACGGTGGCGGCGGAGCCGGGGAAGGGCACATCGGAGATGAGGAAGCGGCCGCGCTGCAGCCCGCAGCTCACCGGGGCCCAGTCGGCGTGCGGGGGGCAGAAGGCGCCGGTGACACTCTGCGGGGACACCGCGCGCGCTGTCACCGCGGGGCCGCCGCGGGGCCGCGACCGCGCCCTGCAGGAGGTGACGGGAAAGGCCCCGCCCACGGGATGTCACCGGGGGTTGGGGACAGTTCTGGGTCCCCCGTGTCCCGTGTGCGTCCCCGTGTGTCCCCTGTGTGTCCTGTGCGTGCCCCCTGTCCCCTGTGTGTCCCCAATGTGTCCCCTGTGTGTGTCCCACCATGTCTTGTGCGTGTCCCCCCGTGTGTCGTGTGTGTGTCCCCGTGTGTCCCCTGTGTGTCCCCTGTCCCCCGTGTGTGTCCGCGTGTGTCCCCCGTGTGTCCCCCTATCCCCTGTATATGTCCCCATGTGTCCTGCATGTGTCCCCTGTCCCCTGTGTGTGTCCCTAATGTGTCCCCTGTGTCCTGTGTGTGTCCCCCCATGTCTTGCGTATGTCCCCCTGTCCCCTGTGTGTCCCCCGTGTGTCCTGTCTGTGTCCCCTGTGTGTCCCCCGTGTGCTACGTGCCCACGACCTCCCCGTCCCCCCCCCGGCGACACTGCCACCTGCCGCGGGCGCTGCCACCCCTCGGGGACCCCACCGGCACCCCGCCGTCCCAACCCCGGCATGTCCCCAGAGTCCCCTTGGAGCAGCCAGGGTGACACCTGGGGACCGCGCTGGGCCAGCTCGGCGCCCCCAGCACGCCCCAGTAACTCCCAGTACATCCCAGTAGCTCTGGTGGCTACCGGGGCGAGGCGAGTGGCCACACGCGGGTGGCAGGTGACACCTCTGGGGACAGAGGGGGACACACCGAGGCGTGCCTGGGGGGGGGGTCTCACGCTCGGGAGCGCGCACGGAAGGGGGGGGCGGGGGCGTCCCCGCCGTGCCCGCGCACACGCGCGTGCAAAACCCCCCCCGGCCGTTAATGAGGATGAGCTCATTAACGGGGATTAACGCCTATCTATAGCGGGGCGGCGGGGGCAGCCCCGGGCCCGCGGCGGGGGCTGCGGGGGTCCCCGGTGCCGCCCCCGGCCCCGCTCCGGCCGCTGCCCGGTCCCGGCCCGTTCCGGGAGATCGG
>NW_024366860.1:260397-262701 GCF_014805655.1 Passer montanus | reverse complement strand
GGGGCTGGGAGCGGGCGGGTTTGGGGTGCGCTTGGGTGAGTTTGGGGTGAGTTTAGGTGGTTTTGGGGTGATTTTGTGGTGTTTTCGGGGTGCAGGTTGGCTGCTGTGGGGTGCTGGGGCAGGAGGTGGTGGAGGGTTGGGACGAGATGGGTTTGCGCGGTTTCGGGGTGAGTTTAGGTGTTTTTGGGGTGAGTTTCAGTGGTTTGGGGATGTTTTTGGGGTGCAGGCTGGCGGTTGTGGGGTGCTGGGCCAGGGGGTGGTGGAGGGTCGGGACCGGGTGGGTTTGGCATGAGTTTGGATGAATTTGGGGTGGTTTTGGGGTGGTTTTGGGGTGAGTTTTGGTGGTTTTGGGATGGTTTAGGGTGGTTTTGGGGTTCAGGCTGGTGGTTGTGGGGTGCTGGGCCAGGGGGTGGTGGAGGGTCGGGACGGGGTGGTTTTGGGGTGAGTTTCAGAGGTTTTAGGGTGAGTTTGGGGTGTTTTTGGGGTGAGTTTCAGAGGTTTTGGGGTGAGTTTGGGGTGGCTTTGGGGTGTTTTTGGGGTGTTTTAGGGCTTTGGGTGGGACGCTGGGTGTTGTGAGGGTGCTGGGGGGCGGGCTCGGGGTGTCGGGGGTGTTTTGGGGTGCTGCAGGTGGGCGCTGAGCAATGGGACCCTCCTGTGCTGGGGGAAGTGTCCCAGAGCACTGGGAGCACTGGGAGCACTGGGAGCACTGTCCCCACTCATCCCCGTGCCTCAGTTTCCCCCCGCTCGCAGCCCGGGGCGGGGCGGGGGGGCCGCTCTCAGCCCCACCCGCCATGCCGGGGGTCCCGCTGCCCTTCGTCCTCCTCCTCCTCCTCCTCGCCGGGACCCCCGCCCGCTCCTTCCCGCGGGACCTGGTGGCCCGCAGCACCGTGGGGCTCGCAGGTGAGCGGGGCTCGGGGGGCTCGGGGGGCTCGGGGCGCTGCTCCGGGGGGCTCGGGGGGCTGCCCCGGGGTCTCACCGCGCCCTCCCGCAGCCACGGCCGCCTACCCGCGCTTCGGGGGTCTCCGGGGGGACAACGGCACGGCTCGGCTCGGCCTGGCCTTCCAGCGGATGCTGCGGCTCAACGGGACGCTGCTCGTGGCTGCCCGGTGAGCGCGGCGGGGCTCGCCGGTACCGGGACGGGGCTCCCGTGTTCGAGCACCCTCAGCGGTGCTTGTGCAAGGGTTTGCACGCTCCTTGTCGGGGCTTCCCCCCGGCGGGACCCCGCAGTCCCCTGGGCGTGTTGTCGCCGTGGCGCTTTGCACACCCCCGTGTCCTTTTGCACACCCCCGTGTTCCTTTGCACGCCCCCATGTCACCTTGCACACCCCTGAGTCGACTTGCACATCCCCGTGTCCCTTTGCACACTCCTGAGTCCCTTTGCACATCCCTGCGCCCCCTTGCACGCCCCCGTGCCCCCTTGCACACTCACGCCCCTCCCCAGGGATCACATCTACGCCTTCGACCTGCGGCAGGACCGGGGGTCGCTGTACCCGGAGCGGGTAAGGGGGGCACGGGGACACGGGGGGCACGGGGGACACGGGGCGGGGGTCGCGGTGAATTTGGGGAGCGGAGATCCGGAATGGGGGGATTGGGGTGCGGGGTTTTGGGGCGCGGGGATTTGAGATGCGGGGTTCGGGGTACAAAGGGCGCTGAGGCGGGGGTCCCCGCGTGTCCCCCCCCCAGGACGAGTGTCACAATTACATCCGGGTGCTGGTGCCCCGCGACGCCGAGACCCTGCTGGCCTGCGGCACCAACGCCTTCAGCCCCCTGTGCCGCACCTACCAGGTGGGGGGCCCGGGGCTGGCGACCCCCGGGCTCAGGGGGGCTCGCAGCCCGCCTGGGTGGGCTTGGGGGTCTCAGCCGTGTCCGTGCCGGCGGTGGGGGCGGCACAAGGGGGTGCTGGGTGTTTGGGGGGGGGTCTCACGGCCTCTGGTGCCCCCCCAGGTGAGCAGCCTGGCGCAGCAGGGTGACGAGGTCAGCGGCCAGGCGCGGTGCCCCTTTGATGCCAAGCAGAGCATCGTGGCCCTCTTTGTCGGTGGGTGCTGGGCAGGGGGGGGACACGGGGGACCCGGGGGGGCACGGGGGTGACCCGGTGTGTCCCCCCCCCCCAGACCCAGATGGCAGCCTGTACTCGGCCACGGTGGCCGATTTCCAGGCGAGTGATGCCGTGATCTACCGCAGCCTGAGCCCCGGGCAGGCCCACCTGCGCACCCTCAAATACAGCTCCCGCTGGCTGCAGGGTACCCCGAAGTGGGGAGGGGTCTGTGGGGGTGGGAAGGGGGTCTGTGGGGGTCTGTGGGGGTGG
>NW_024366860.1:227809-259402 GCF_014805655.1 Passer montanus | reverse complement strand
GGGGGGGCACGGGGGTGACCCGGTTGGCCCCCCCCCCCAGATGGCAGCCTGTACTCGGCCACGGTGGCCGATTTCCAGGCGAGTGACGCCGTGATCTACCGCAGCCTGAGCCCCGGGCAGGCCCCCCTGCGCACCCTCAAATACAGCTCCCGCTGGCTGCAGGGTACCCCGAAGTGGGGAGGGGTCTGTGGGGGTGGGAAGGGGGTCTGTGGGGGTCTGTGGGGGTGGGGTCAGGGGGTGCAGGGCTGCAATCTGGGGGTACGGGGGGGGCAGGATGCAGGGGAGGGGCTGAGCACAAGGGTGGGGACAGGGACAGGAGGTGGCAGGGGCTGACGGTGCCTCCTACCTCCCCTGGCCCCCCCAGAACCCCACTTTGTCCAGGTGCTGCCCTACGGCCCCTACGTCTACTTCTTCTTCAGGGAGGTGGCAGTGGAGCTCAGCGCCCTGGGCAAGGTGGGCGCGGGGATGGGGGGCACGGGGGGAGCACCCAGGGACCCCCCACCCGGGGGTTGAGGCAGGGGGGACTCCTGAGCCCCTCACCAGAGCGTCAGGCCTCTGGGTGCCAAGCTGAGGGGACAGCGATGATGCCTGGGGGTGCCCGGGTGCCCTGGGTGATGACCCTGGGGGTGCCCAGGTGCCGTGGGAGGTGACTTTGAGGGTGCCCAGGTGGTGGCCCTGGGTGTCCAGGTGCCAATGCCTGCAGGTGCCCTGGCATTGGGGGTACCCAGGGTGTGACCGTGGGGGTACCCAGGTGCTGACCCGGGTGTCCCGGGTGGTGACCCTGAGGGTGCCCAGCCCTGAGCTGGGTGCCCAGCCCTGACCCGGGCTCCGTGCAGGTGCTGGTGGCCCGCGTGGCCCGGGTGTGCCGCAATGACCGCGGCGGGTCCCCGCGGGTGCTGGAGCGCCGCTGGACGTCCTTCCTGAAGGTGCGGCTGCAGTGCTCCGTCCCCGGGGACACCGTCTTCTACTTCGATGTCCTGGAGGCCGTGACGCCCCCCCAGACCCTGCACGGCCGCCCCGCTGTCCTCGCCCTCTTTGGCACCCAGCCCAACAGGCAGGGACAGGGGGACAGGGGGACATGGGGACATGGGGACAGGAGGATGTGGGGACGGGGGGACAGGGGGACAGGGGGACATGGAGGACATGGGGACAGGGGGACATGGGGATGTGGGGACAGGGTGATGGTGACATGAGTAGGGACTCACATGTGGACATGGGGACACAGGGAGGGCGTTGCCCAGGGGGACATGGGGACGGACTCAACTGGGGACGTGGGGACACAGAGGGGCAGTAACACAGGGACACACACAGAGAAACAGAGCACATGGGGACACACGTGGGACACGGAGGGGCCCTGGTCACACCAAGGCCATCGTGTCCCCTCTGCTGTCACCGCAGCATCCCCGGCTCGGCCGTGTGCGCCTTCTACCTGGCAGACGTAGAGCGCTCCTTCGAGGGCCCCTTTGCCGAGCCCCGTGGGACCACCTGGGCCCCCGTGCCAGAGGAGAGGGTCCCTCAGCCCAGGTACCAGCCCAGGCACCCCCACCCCGCAGCGGGACACGCGCGGGTGCCACGGGCACCGCGTCCCCACGGCCGCTGTGCCGCAGGCCGGGCTGCTGTGCCGGGATGGGAGCTGCTGCCGGCGTTGTCACCTCTGGGGACTTCCCTGACGAGACGCTGCTGTTCGCCAAGGAGCACCCGCTGCTGCACGGCGCTGTGGGCCCCGCGGGCGGGCGGCCCCTCTTCACCCACACCGGCACCAGGTGCGGGGACAGGGCGGACTCGGGGACAGGGTGGCCTTGGGGACAGGGTGGTCTCAGGGAGAGGGTGGTCTCAGGGAGAGGGTGGTCTCAGGGAGAGGGTGGCCTTGGGGACAGGGTGCTCTCGGGGAGAGGGTGGTCATGGGGACAGGGTGGTCTTGGGGACAGTGTGGCCTTGGAGACAGGGTGGCCTTGGGGACAGGGTGGTCTCAGGGAGAGGGTGGTCGTGGGGACAGGGTGGTCTTGGAGACAGGGTGGCCTTGGGGACAGGATGGTCTCAGGGGTGGGATGGATTTGTGGATGGAGTGGCCATGGGGACAGGGTGGTCTCAGGAACATGGTGGTCTCAGGGAGAGGGTGGCCTTGGGGACAGGGTGGCCTCGGGGAGAGGAGGGTGGTCATGGGGACAGGGTGCTCTCGGGGACAGGGTGGTCTCAGGGAGAGGGTGGCCTTGGGGACAGGGTGCTCTCAGGGACAGGGTGGCCTTGGGGACAGGGTGGTCTCAGGAACATGGTGGTCTCAGGGAGAGGGTGGCCTTGGGGACAGGGTGCTCTCAGGGACAGGGTGGCCTTGAGGACAGGGTGGTCTCAGGAACATGGTGGCCTCAGGGAGAGGGTGGCCTTGGGGACAGTGTGGCCTCAGGTGTGTGATGGACTTGTGGATGGAGTGGCCGTGGGGTCAGGGAACAGCCCACGTGAGGCGGTTCAGGGCGCTGCAGGGTGACAGGGGACAGTCCTGGCCCAAGGCTCCTGTGAAGGGTGTGCGGGGCCACGGGTGGGTGCAGGAAGCCCCCGGGCAAGGCCAGCCCCAGCCCGGCTTTGCGGGGCCGTGCCCTGCCGCAGGCTGACCCAGCTGGCCGTGGACACGGGCGCGGGGCCCCGCGGGAACCACACCGTGCTGTTCCTGGGCGCCGAGGACGGGCGGCTGCTGAAGGTCCTGGCAGCTGCACAGAGCCCCGAGGCCACGCAGCCCCCCGGGGGCACCCCGGCACCGGGGGACACCCGAGAGCCGGGGGACAGCGGGGACAGCAGTGGCAAGCCGCTGCTGCTGGAGGAGATCAGCCTCTACGACCCCGGGCGGTGAGGGGCAGGGCTGGGGTCTGGGGGTCTCGGGGGATGCTGGAGGGGGCTTGTGGGGGCCATGGGAGTGCTGGGGGGGCCTGGGGGGTGGGAGCTGGCGGTGCTGGGGGGCTCTCGGGCACTGTGGGGTTTTGGGGGTGCCAGGGGGGCTGTGCTGACCCCGGTGCTGTCGGGTGCAGGTGCCGCAGCCTGCGGGGCTCCGGGGTGCCCAGCCGGGTGCTGGGGCTGGAGCTGCACCTGCCGGGCCGGGAGCTGCTCGTGGCCTTCGCCGGGTGCCTGCTGCGGCTGCCCCTGAGCCGCTGCGCCCGCCACGGCTCCTGCCGGGGGTGAGCGGGGCCGTGCGGGCTCGGGGGGCGGGAGGGAACGGGGATGGGCAAGGGAGTGGGGATGGGCAAGGGAGTGGGGATGGGCAAGGGAGTGGGAGTGTGCAAAAGCAGGGAATGTGCCAGGGAATGGGAATGTGCAAAAAAATGGGGATGTGCAAAGGAATGGGGATGTGCAAAGGAATGGGGATGTGCAAAGGAATTGGAATGTAAAAAGGAACGGGAATGGGCAAGGGAATGGGAATGGGAGTGTGCAGGAGAATGGGGATGTAAAAGGGAATGGGAATGGGAATGGGCAAGGGAACAGGAGTGTGCAAAGGCAGGGGAATGTGCAAAGGATGGGAATGTGCAAAGGCAGGGGAATGTGGAAAGGAATGGGGAATGTGGAAAGGCAGGGGAATGTGCGGGGGAATGTGCAAGGGAATGGGGATGTGCAAAGGCAGGGGAGTGTGGAAGGGAATGGAGACAGAAGCGTGCAAAAGCACAGGGACACAAGGATGTGCAAGGTCATGGAAGTGTCCAGGGGCACGAGGGCAGGGGAGGGGACAGGGGCACACACGGGCACAGGGACGAGGGGCACACACGGGCACAGGGAGGTGGATGGCAGCTGCCTCCTCGTGCCCCCGCAGGAGCTGCCTGGCTGCCCGAGACCCCTACTGTGTCTGGCTGCCCTCCAGGGGCTGCGTCCCCTTCTCCGAGGACCTTCCGTGAGTGTCCCTCCCACCCCCGGGCCCTGGGGCCCTGCCCCGTGTGGGGACACGCTGGGGACAGTGGTGATGTCCCCTCTGTGTCCCAGGAGTGGCTTCCAGCAGGACGTGGAGGGATCCCTGGGGATCAGCGGGACCTGCCAAGGTGAAGTGGGGGAGCGTGGGGGACACTGGGAATGTTTGGGGATTTCTGGAGACACGAGGGCACGGGGGATGCAGGTGGCACCACGGTGACACCGGGGTGGCACACGTGGAGGGGACAGGGGTGGCTCCAAGGGACACGGGGGGCCTGGCCTGACCCTGCTCTGTCCTCACAGGGGCTGCAGAGGATGATGATGAGGATGGAGACCTGGCCCACGGTCAGTGACATTGTCTGAGCACCCCGGGGAGCAGGGAGGGGTGTCCCAGGGGTGGCAGGGAGCCCCCAGGCTTTGGGGAGGGGGGCACCAAGGACTGGGGAGGGACTGAGGTGTCCCAGAGACAGGTATGAGACCCCCAGGAGTGGGATAACAATTCCAAGGGTGGGAGAGGGACGCCAAGGAAGGAGAAGGACCCTGGGGTGGAGGGACCCCAGTGACCAGGAGGGACCCCAGGAACAGGAGAGGGATGAGGGGGGACCATCGGGACCCCAGGGATGGGGAACCCCAGGAGTGTCAGCGGGACTGGGGGGGTCTCTGGGGGGTATCGGCCCTGCCGTTGTCGCCGGGCTGACGGGTGGTCCCGCAGGGGTGCGGCACCCGGGCCCGGGGGCCGAGCCGACGGTGCCGGTGCCGGTGCTGGTGGGCTGCGTGCTGGGCGCCTTCGCCCTGGGAGCCCTGGCCACCGGGCTGGTGGCCACCTGCTGCCAGCGCCCCGCCGTCCCCAAAGCCCCCCCGGAGCCGCCCTGCGCCCCTCGGAGCCCGGCCCAGCCCGCCGTGCCCCGCCTGTACCCCGCGCTGCCGCCCCAGGGAGGGAGCGGCTCCTTTCGGGACCCCCCCGAGCCGCAGCCGGAGCCCCCCGCGCCGCCCCCGGCCTTCGGCCCCCACGACCGGGCCCCGGTGCGCCTGGATGTGCCCCCCGACAGCCCCCCGGCGCCGCGGCGGCCGCTGGCACCGAGCCGCTCGCTGGGGGGGACCCCCGTGAGCCCCCCCGGGCCGCCGCGGGGCCTCACCCGCATGCACTCGCTGGGGACACCGGGGGGCACAGCCTGGGGACCCCGGCCCGGCGCCCTGGAGCGCTCGCTGTCCGTGAAGCCCCCCGTGCTCCCCAAGCCGCTGCTGCTGCCCGCGGCCCCCGGGCGCCACTGAGACCCCCCCGGGACGCCCCAAATGCAGCCGGGGACCCCGAGCTGTCACCTGCCCCCACGGACCCAGCTCTCTGTCCCCATGTCACCAGGACAGACAGGGATCCCCGTGTCCCCACACTGCAGTGACAAGGGCTCCATGTCTCCCGTCCCCCCGGTTTTGCTTTTTTTTAATTCTTTCTAATTTATTTTCTGTTCGTGGGGGGGATGGGAGTTGCTGTCACCCCCCCCTCTTTGGGGACACCAGGAAGGGGGACACATGGCCCAGCCCATCCTACTGTGTAGGAGCAGGGCTGGGCCGGGGCACTGCAACAGTGGCACAGGATTTTAATAAAAAATACAGAACAAAAAAAGAGCGTGAATATTGAAATTTCTGCATTCCAAAGCGTTTTCGTTGGTAGAAAAGGGGAGGGCAAACCTTTGTGTTCTTGTCCCAGCACTCAGAGAATTCTATCCTGAGTGATAAAGGTCCAAATTAATCAAATTTGCCCCAAGGAGGGGATGGGGGTGGAAGAGAGGCTGCCCCATGCTCAGCCCGACCCCCCAGCTCCCTGCTCCCCCTTCCTGGGCATCCCTGCAGGATTTGGGATAAAGCGCTCCCAGTTCCTGCAGACAGGAGGGAAACACGTGTCCAATTAACCCCAAAGCGTGCTAATTAACCCTGCTGAGAGGCAGGGCTCCCTGGCCAGGCAGGCACGGTGCCGTGGCCGGCTCGGGAAGGGCGCGAGGCCGGAGGAGGCGCGGGCAGGAAAAGCCCTGACACGGCACAGCCCGGCCTGGCCTCCCGTGGGAGGGAATTTACTGGCCAAAAAAATGTGCAAAAAGCTCCTTGGTGTTTTTCTGTGGAAGAGCTGCCTTGGGATTCCAGGCAGAGATCAAATCATCCTCACTTTTGGTCGGTTTTGGTGCACGGATGTTTCCAGGAATTAAATCAGGGGATTCCCCTCCAAAAGGTGACAACATGCTCAGCTTTATTTCCTCCAAAAATAACCCAAACATGGGAACTGTTCCATGAGCCCCATGGACTTTTTATTTTTCATTTCCTCTTCCAAATGAGAAGGTTTTTTCCCCAGCTGAAGGGATTTTTTTTTTTTTTTGGCAAAATCACCTGTTTTGGGGAGAAGGAAGGCAATAACTGAGGGTGGCAGTGGGGAAGGCACAGTACACATCAGCTGCATGTTAAAAAAGGGTTTGGTTCTTTAAAAATAGAAATTTTAGTTTCAAAAAGTGACATTTGTATCTGTAAAGACAAGCAGACTCCCAGGCTGCCATGTCTGGATTTCCATGTGCCACCAGTTTACACCACTGGCCAGTGTGGGAAGTGGAATATTTGCCTAAATATTGTAAAACCAAGGAATTTTTGATTTTGGGTGTTTTGATGAAAAACTCCCCCAAATTCTTCCTGAAACAAACAGGTGAAGGATGTTTTTCCCTGAGAGTGAGATGCTCCATGTGACAAATGTTTGACGTTGCCTCAATCCAAAAATTACCAATTTTGGAAGAAGAAATTCATGGATAAAAGGGAAAAATCCATTCCACGCCTCTGCAAATGCTTAAAGCAACACGCCAAGAGAATATTTTTGTTGCCATTCCAGATCTGGTTCCTGGGATTTGCAGGTCCTTGCACAAGGTCTGGAATTCCCAGGCAGCTCAGCACTAATCCAGCTGCTTTGGCACGGTGGGATTTCTTCCCATTCCCAACAATGCAGGTATTGACATCCCAGAATAAGCCTGGATCACCTGGCTGGCTGGAATTTTGGGGAAAAGCGAAAGCTTCAGATCTCTGCAGGTTTCAAAGCACTTTGTGGCATGGCAGGAAGTGGACACCCCTGGATTTAACCAAAAAGAGAGGAAAAAAAGCAATTTTCCTTTCCAAATGCCAGGATTAGGAGGTGACAGTGTCATTAGGTGATCCAGGCTGGTGGGGAAATGTGGGAAGGTAGGTGAGATCCCACCTGGATGAATTTCAAAGGTTGGAAAGGGGTGGAACCAAGGTGCAAAGAAAATAAAAGAGTTCCCAGTGATGAAAAGTTGGGAGGGAAATGAGAAGAACATTTTTCCTCCTCAAAGAGGGATGAGAGGCCATTCCTGCTTTATTGCTGAGACCTGGGTTATGCCCAGCTCCTACTGGGAATCCTAAATCATCCCAGTAAAAGCCCTGAGCTCAGGTTTGTCACAGAGACCCCCCATCCACCTTGGGGTCATCCCCTCTTTGTTCCACTCCTTGCCTCTCAGGAGGAGCCAGTTCCAAATCTGAAATATTCACCCCAATGGGGCTGGCAGAATCCAAACATTTTCATCTTAAAAAGAACCACGTGAGGGAAAAAAAAAAAAAAAAGTATAATTTTGATGGCTCACTAATGGAACTTGCAGCCCAGACAGGGTGAAGGAGAGGAATAGAAAGCTCTCCTGGATAATTCCTGTCTCTAAGCTCCCAAGCAGCTTTAAGCACATGCAAGAGCTGCAAACTTCCAGAGAATAAATATTTTAAATCTGTAAACATGAGTTTTTGCTTTGGGAAGGCAGAGTTTGGCCAAGCAGGGAGGAGAAATCTCATGTGAGTGACTGAAGGTAGCACCACCTAAACAGTTCCCCCTTTGTCTTCCTGGTGGGTCCCAAGCCAGGAATGATTTGTAGTAATTTGGCAAATAATTCGGAATAATTAACAGCTTTAGAAAATTGTTTTTCAGCAGGGCAAGTCTGTAAACAGACAGAACTGATGTAACCCGTCTCCGTGCACGCATTAAAGAGCTGCTCTGCTTCCTAATCCTCTTTTCCTGCCCCGAAGTTAATCCAAATAATCAAGTATCCCTGGGACACGCTGGAAGAATTGGCGGTAGTAGGCAAGGCTGGGGAATGACATCCCTTGAGGAAACAAAGCAGAGCTCTGGAGCTGTGCCCTGCTTTCTGAGCACCGTTTGTGTCTGTCTCATAAAATAACGAGATTACAGTGCCCCGGGCACTGTAATGCCTGATATTAATGGGACAGTATGAAGTTTTAGACAAATGATGGACTAACAGGTTGGGGTTTCGTGGGTTGGGTGATTTATTCCCAGACTGGGACGCTCCCCGCAGGATAAAGGAACAGCCTCTGCCAAAGAGACAACAGCCAAGTTGGCATTTCTCCTCCTGAGGGCGTTGGGTTTCCAGGAAAAACCCAAAATATTCCAGCGTGGTTTAAGTGGCGCCGACAGAAGCCCCACGGTCACTCAGCCCCCAGACCCCAGGGTGCTCACAGGAGCTGGAATGTTTCCTGCTGGAATTGAACCTGGCTGCTCCTCACCTTGGTCCTCCTGGCAGGGACAGGACAGGTGGCCCTGGGGACAGTGACAAGAGCTGGAATGATTCCTTCTGGAATTGAACCTGGCTGTCCCTCAGCTTGTGCCCACCCTGCTCCTCCTGGCTCTGGGGACAGTGACAAGAGCTGGAAGGATTCCTTCTGGAATTGAACCTGGCTGCTCCTCACCTTGGGCCCACCCTGCTCCTCCTGGCTCTGGGGACAGTGACAAGAGCTGGAATGATTCCTTCTGGAATTGAACCTGGCTGCTCCTCACCCTGCTTCTCCTGGCAGGGACAGGACAGGTGGCTCTGGCGACAGTGGCAGGAGCAGGAAAGTTTCCTGCTGGAATTAAACCTGGCTGCTCCTCACCTTGTGCCCACCCTGCTCCTCCTGGCTCTGGGGACAGTGGCACTCAGGAGCTGGAATGATTCCTGCTGGAATTAAACCTGGCTGCCCCTCACCTTGGTCCTCCTGGCAGGGACAGGTGGCCCTGGGGACAGTGGCACTCGGGTGGCACAATGCACAGCTTCTGCTTCCACCACTTCCTCCCTCTTACCTTGGAAAATAAAGCAAAGAGCAGAGCAAAGAGTCAGGGTTTCCTTCTCTCTTCCTTGAATAGAAACTGAAGGGGAAAGGCTCGAGTGTGTGGCTTGAGACTCCTGGGATTGTGGAAAACAATGTGGGAATACAGTAGGTTTAAAAAAAAAAAGAAAATAACACCACTACAGCTCAGCAAAACAAAAGTTTCAGGGTAGACCCAGCGTAGTTGGAAGGTCCAAACAACCCCCAAGATCATCGAGTCCATTTGAAGGCTGGATTGATGATCCTGGAGGTCTTTCCCAGCCTTAATAATTTGATTTTGTGCACATTAATAAAGAGCAGCACACCAATGAAAGCTCTGGAACTGGAGGCAGCAGTTTAGCAGCCCTGGCTCTGCAAAGCTTCCTTCCCTGCCCCTTCCCTTGGCTGCATCCTGCTCCCAGGGCAGGAAACTGAGACCTGACCTGTGCTGGGTGCCAGAGAGGAAAACACTCGAGCACCACGGGTCAGCAAATCAGGGCTGTGGCACCAGCAGCTTCAAGAATTTAAATTACTTGTCTCTAGACTCTAGAAAAAAAATGCTTAGCTTTGGGGAAGAGAACGGAATTGAGAAGTGAGGGGATGAGATAAACTTCCACTTTATCAAATTCCTAAATCCAAAGTTAATTAAAGGTCAAACAGCATAAAATATTATTTTGAAAAACAACACAAACCTTTCTGCCAGAAAGAGTTGTCAGAACCTCAGCGTGGGGACAGGAAACATTTAGAACAATTTCACTCTGAACTATTTATCCAGGTTTGTATGTTACAGTCAATCCATTTCTGCAGCAGTTTTTATTATTTATTTTTTAAATAACTGTTAGGGCACATCAAGGGCTGCATATGACAACATCAGACACGGTGGTTCATTTAAAATGTAATAAAAATTAAGTTATTTCTATTGGTATCCATCAGTGTTTCTTTAATTAAGTTTGAACTGGGATTAAATCAATAAATCACCCAAAAAGCAGCCCACTGCAATGGGATATTGACTGAAATGAGATAAACAAGCCTTCTCAGCCCCAAAAACAATGTTTCTTCCTGCAATTGACCGTAGTAGCTGCTATTCAATGCAGACTCCGTAAGAATGGGGCAGGAAATTACCTAAATGGGCGCAAGCTCAGTGCAGAGAACCCACAATTCCTCTTTAAGAGGGAAAAAGAGAGATCCTGTTCCTCCTAGATCAACAGATGATAGGCACACAGAGGGAAGGTCACCTAAAGTTCTTCCCGTTTAACCCTTGCAACCTGCTTTTTCTCTCTTCTTTTACCTGATTTAGCAAGTTTATCAGGTTTGTTTCATAGAGGGGTGCCAGGTGAAAACAGCCCAAGCCTGGAGTTTCCAGCACCTTGTCACCAGATTCCCCTTTAGCCCAGCTAAAGATCCTTTAAAAACAGGGGAGAGACAAGAAAAGTCTTTATCTGGAAGTGTTAAATTAAACGGTTTTGTTACAATTAAAGTGGTTGCTGATGCCATCTCGTGGGAAATGCAAAATTCACCTCTCAGGGCTGTTCCTGGGTCCTTTCTGGGTGGGAATGTCAGGATCTGGGATTTCAAAAGCACTCTCTGATTACTAAGCAAACATTCACCCAGGTGAACAGTCCCACTCAACCAAAGAATTACTCACATGCAGAAGTGTTTGCAGGATGAGGCCAAAAAAGCTTCCCAAAACTTTTCAGTAGCCTCAAGACTGCAGAGAAGCAGCAGTTTGGGTTTCCCCAAACACACAAAATTGACTTGATGAGTTATTAGAAAAATTGTGATTACTCAAAAAAGAATTTGCACTTAGAACCGGGCTAAATGGGTTTTCCCTGCAGGGAACAATGGGAAACCTCTTTATTTCCATCTAATGTGGGATAGAATAAATAAGGAGCAACCTACACATCCCCTAGACCTGCTTATCCAGGAATTTCCTTACTCAGTGTTTACACAAAGCAAAACACTCAACGCTGGCGGTAAAGAGCAAAGCAAACGGCTCCACTCTCGGGATTTGGCACGGGCAGGAATTCTCATTATTCCTCTGCTGCAATCAGCCAAATCCATTTTCTCCAGAGCTGGAGCAGGCCCACGAGTAGCCACTCACGCTGGAACCACCTTTATTTACTCCAGGGCTGGGATCCTCCTCCCTCACCTCGCCTGGTGAAAACATCCAGGGGCAGGAAGCAGCAGCTGGGCGTGTTTGGCCACATTTCAGCACTTTTACTTTCCTAAATACCCATCTGCCCTCTACTGGAGAGCAATCTTAGGGTTTGGGGTTTTGTTTTTGTGGGGTTTTTTTGGGGGGTTATGGTTTTTTTTGGTGTGGGTTTGTTTTTTTGTTTGTTTTTTTTTCCCCCAAGGTTTTCACTCTCGAGGTCCCCTACCCTTACCTGAGGTGGTTTTGGTGTTTGCTGAAAGGAAGAGATGGAGAACTTTGCCCCAGTGTAAGAATAAAGGGTGAGATGGGATGTTCGTGATGGGATTTATTCTCTGGGTGAGCATCCACCACACGGGGGTCCCCCCTCCTCAGACCTCCAAGATCGCCCCTCTCTGAGGGTCCCCCAGCCCCTTCCCTCACTGGCAGCCCTCTGAACCCCTCACGGGGGTCCCCAAAGCCCCTCACCGGTGTCCCCAAAGCCTCTCATGGCTGTCCCCCATCCTCAGACCCCCATGATCGCAGCCCTTCTCCTCACGGGGGTTCTCAAAGCCCCTCATAGGTGTCCCCATCCTCAGACCCTCAAGATCGCCCTTCTCAGGGGCTCCTCCTGCTCCTTCCCTCACTGGGAGTCCTCTGAACCCCTCATGGGTGTCACCCCTCCTCAGATCCCCAAGATCGCAGCCTTTCCCCTCACGGGTGTCCCCATCCTCAGACCCTCATGATCGCAGCCCTTCCCCTCACGGGTGTCCCCAAAGCCCCTCACGGGTGTCCCCAAAGCCCCTCATGGGTGTCCCCATCCTCAGACCCTCATGATCGCAGCCTTTCCCCTCACGGGGGTCCTCAAAGCCCCTCACGGGTGTCCCCATCCTCAGACCCTCATGATCGCAGCCCTTCCCCTCACGGGTGTCCCCAAAGCCCCTCACGGGTGTCCCCAAAGCCCCTCATGGGTGTCCCCATCCTCAGACCCTCATGATCGCAGCCTTTCCCCTCACGGGGGTCCTCAAAGCCCCTCACGGGTGTCCCCAAAGCCCCTCCTGGGTGTCCCCATCCTCAGACCCTCATGATCGCAGCCCTTCCCCTCACGGGTGTCCCCAAAGCCCCTCATGGGTGTCCCCCATCCTCAGACCCTCCAGATCACAGCCCTTCCCCTCACGGGTGTCCCCAAAGCCCCTCACGGGTGTCCCCATCCTCAGACCCTCATGATCGCAGCCTTTCCCCTCACGGGTGTCCCCAAAGCCCCAGCAGCCCCGGCCCCGCTGACAGCGCCCGGGCCCGCCCCTCCCGTCGCGGCCTCACAAAATGGCGGCCGCGGCGAGCCCGTGAGGCGGCGGAAGGATATAGCACCTGCGGTAAAGAGTCCGAGGAGGAGGAGCAGAAAGATCGGGCTGGACCAGCCCTCGCTCTCAGCGGGAACTGTGGGGAATTCGGGGATTTCTCCTTCTTTTCTCCGTCGTTCTCCCCGCCCTGGGGCTGTGGGAGAGGCCGGGCAGGGAAGGGTTTTCCTCTGGCGGAAGGATTTCAATCAGTGAGGTTGGCGGGCCGTGATGGGTTCCTGGAGGTAGATCCGGCAGAGGCGTTTTTGCGCCAAGTATAAAATGGCGGCGGCGCCTCACTGAGGCGTGGTGGTTTAAATGTGCTTTGGGACTTTAAGAACTGCCATTTGTAAATGTATTTCTATGTATATGTGTGTATTTCAGCAGTTTGAGTATACCTGTCCCCTCTCAGCGCTTTCCAGTCCAGGATTTAGCTCCCCTCAGGCTGCCAAACCCCCCTGTCCAAGGTGTGTTACCCCTGATTTGCCCAAAATGTCCTTTTTTTTGAGGTAAAATTGGAACTCTGGGGGCTTATTTCTTCTCTGGGGTGTTTTCATGTGAGGCTTGGAAAAGCTGAAGTGTAAATAACATCCTTAATGTGCTTATAATAATCTTTTAGGCTTAGGTTTTCCACGCTTAAGTCTTCCACAGAATGTGCAAAGACGTTAAGGGTGAATTCCCAGCTCACCATAAAGAGATTTGAGATATTTTAATGCCAAAAAACTTGATGTCAGTCTGCATGTCCACAGGAATGTGTATGTTTTGAACTGATTTTATTTAAAGTTTCATAATAAATACTTCTCCTGCGGGTTTTCCTAGCTGGGAACACAGAAGTCAAAACAGCTCTGCAGAGGAGAGTTTACATTTTTCATCTCTGGTTTTACACAGATGGTTCAAAATCAGCATACTTGATTATTTCTGCAGATTACAGGAGAGCTGCATCAAATTGTCATAGTAGAATGCAGATTTTTTTTTTCCCCCAATTTTTTGCCTATTCCTGGCACTTTTTAAGTGCTGCCCCAGCCACATACCCCCAACTCTCAGGATGATTTTGGGATGCTCCACATCACTTCATCCCAATCCAGCCCAAAAAAAGCACATTCAAGAAGACAAATCAATCCCAGAAAACAATTTAGGAAGGAAAAAAAAAAAAAACCAAACCCACAAAACTGTTTAAAAGCCAAAAATTATTCCAGGTTGGGTTTTTCCTCCCATTTTGAGATGATGCTCAGAAATAAACCTCAGCAGGTGAAAATCTCCCCGGAGAAAACTCAAGGCTTCCACTTGAATGAATGCAGCATTGTTTGTTGTTGTTTTTAAAGGGTTAAGTGGGTGGAAAACCTGAAATATTTTCATCTGGGGGTAAGATCCATCTTTCAGCTCTGCCCCATCACCCTTCCAGACCCCACAATGTACCCAACACTGGGAATAAACCATGTGGGGCATAAAAAAAGGATGAAAAAAATCAAATTTGGGGGCAATAAACACCCAGCCTTGACCCCACTAAGCAAGGACAGAGCATTTCCATGTCTATCTACCCTCCTGGACAGAATTTTTTCTGCTTGGGCTCACACCACAAGGCTCAAAATTATTCTTTTTCTCAAGAAAAAGGTTTCTGCTGATATCTTGGGCGCATCCCTGCCTCTTCCACCTTTCATTCCCAAGGGGAAGGTTAAGGGACGAAGCAGAATTTTGAGAAATTGGGCCAGGGGAGCGCAGAGGGCCGATGCTTTCTGCAAAACCAGGGCGATTCCCATTGCTCCTCGTTTGCACAAACGAGTTTCCTAAAAAAGCACGTGAGAAATGAGCTGAAAAATTGTCACACAGGGCGGGGACAGTGACGCTGACATGGGGGTGGCACCTCCAAACCCTCTGGGAATGGAGGGGGGCAACTGGGGGGCTTCTTCTGCCCCTTCCCTTTGTGTTTGCCCCCAGCGCTGTCACTGGCACCGCTGTGATTCCAGCAGGAAAAGGGAGAGAGGATTTGGAGATTTTTGGGGAGCCCATCACCATCAAGGCTGCGGTGAGCTGCTGAGCGAATGACCAGCGGCAAAACTGCCCAGAAACCAAAAAAAAACCCAACCCAACGACCTCCAAAGCGACAACAAAACCAAATCCTGGCATGCCTGGCGGGAACAGAGAGAGCAGGGGGGTGAGGACGAGCAGGGGCTTCAAATTAAATCGAAATCTAAGGAGCTGATGCTGGCGATGGGAGCTCGCCAGAAATTAAAGCTGTTGAACTGCAGCAGACTATCGTCTTCTTCTTCTTCCTGGGAGAGGTCCTGGCTGCCTCGGTGGTCGCTGAGCTTGCCCAGCCCTCCCTTGGGCTTGTAGAGGGGCAGCTCTGAGAGCCCCAGCCCCTCCAGCTCGGCCATGTCCAGCCGTGGGATCGGCATCCTCCAGTAGATGAAGGAGTCGTACTGGCTGCTGATGGTGTCCAGCATCTTCAGGCTCTGAGGGGCACAAGGGGGGAAAGGGAAGGAAGAGAAAAGCGCTGCTGAAAACGCAGGAGTTGCCCCCAAAGTGGCCACAAATTTCAGGTGTGGGTATGTTGACCCTGTCCCGTAGGATAATCCTTAAAAAGGGGATGTCTTTTTCAGGGTAATCCCCTAAAAAGGTAATATTCTTTTTAGGATAACCCCATAAAAATGGGATATCCTTTTTAGGATAACCCCCTAAAAATGGGATATCCTTTTTAGGATGATTCCCTAAAAATGGGATATCCTTTCCAGGATAATCCTCTAAAAAAGGTGATATTCTTTTTAGGATAACCCCATAAAAATGGGATATCCTTTTCAGGATAATCCCCTAAAATGGGGATAACCTTTTTATCATAACCCCCTAAAAAGTGGATATCCTTTTTAGGATGATTCCCTAAAAATGGGATATCCTTTTCAGGATAACCCCCTAAAAATGGGGTATCCTTTCTAGGATAACCCCCTAAAAATGGGATATTCTTTTTTAGCATAAACCCCTAAAAAGTGGGTATCCTCTTTAGGATAACCCCCTAAAAAGGGGATACCCTTTTTAGGATAAAAATGGGATATCCTTTTTAGCATAAACCCCTAAAAAGTGGGTATCCTCTTTAGGATAACCCCCTAAAAAGGGGATACCCTTTTTAGGATAAAAATGGGATATCCTTTTTAGCATAAACCCCTAAAAAGTGGGTATCCTCTTTAGGATAACCCCCTAAAAAGGGGATACCCTTTTTAGGATAAAAATGGGATATCCTTTTTAGCATAAACCCCTAAAAAGTGGGTATCCTCTTTAGGATAACCCCCTAAAAAGGGGATACCCTTTTTAGGATAAAAATGAGATATCCTTTTTAGGATAAACCCTAAAAAGGAGTTGATGGTGGAGGAGAGCACGGGGCTGGGGAGGTTTGACTCTAGGCTGGGTCTAACTGCAGGCTCGAGCTCTGCAGGGTTTTATCCACACCCTTCTCTAACTCGGAGGGGGCCGTGCCTCAGTTTCCCCAAACACACAGCATGGGAGGGGAGGGCAGGGTGGGGATTAACCCCTCCTGAAATCCACCCTGAAAAGCACCCAAAGGAACTTTTTTTTTTCCCGCACACCTTTCCCTGATCCGAATCCCCTCGGAATTGGCACTGAGGGGGGGTCCCTGTGCAGCCCCCGATCCCACCCCATCCCTCCCTCCCCTGACCGAACCCTCTAGAAAGGGCTGGAAGGAGCCTCGCCCCGCGTTCCCACCACACCCCACCCCTCCCTGCAGCCGTCCATCCGTCCCTGCTGCAGAATTCCCCCTGCAGCCCCACCCCGATCCACCAAAAAAAAAAAAAAATTGGGAAAGAGCAGGACAAGACACGGATCAGCTTCACGATGGAGCTGAGTCACTGCCTGGGTTATGTCATTCCCATCCTCGATTGGTGAGGGGGAAAAAAAAAAAGCAGACTAACCCAAAACATCCTCATTTTCCTGCTGATTTTCCCCGTTTTAAATCGGAATTCTCAAGGATGATTCAGGCATATTTTGGACCTGTGCGATCAGCTGCTAAATTTAAGGTTCTGGATGTCACTCAGAGGCTGTGAAAGGCTCCCGTGTCACCCCCTCCGGGTAAACTGAGCCACAGGACTTTAAAATAGTCTCTTCCCTGGGAATTTATCCCTGGGGGGTCCATCCCTAGGGATGTATCCCTGAGTTTTTTGCAGCACGACGGCAGAGAATTATTAATGGGTGTTGAGGCTTTTTAAGCTCCAAATAGTGAAAAATTTGAGTTTAGCGACGAGAGGGGGGGAAAAGAGAGTTTAGTGACCAGTAAAACAAACAAAAACACAGTAAAACGGAATGAATGTGTGGGGGAAAACCCCTCTGGTGTGGCGTGCCACCCCTAAAAAAGCGCATTTCCCACTCCGCTCACCCCAGGGAAGCAAACCCACCTTTCTCCACTTAAACCCCGCTGCCCGTGCCTCACCCCCCCGCTCAAAAAGAGCACTCCGACACTCCCCTGCTCCCAAACCCTGGAATAAAATCACCCCCTGAGCATCCTCCGGGCTGGCGCGGCTCACCTGCGGAGGGCGGGCGGTGCCGGGGCCGGTGCCGGGGCCGGTGCCGGTGCCGGGGGCTCGGAGCGGGCGCTTTGTGCCGGGGAGCCGCGGGCGGAGCAGCGGCGCTTTTGTCTGCTGGGTCTGCAATGCAGCCCCTCCAGGCGCCCTTCCTCGCGCGGGGAGGATGATGGTGATGATGATGATGATGGGGATGATGGCAGATGAGTCAGCGGCTCCCACCCGCGCCAGGCAGGGAGGGGAGGGCGGCAGGGGCGGGTCCTGCGCGCTGGACCCCCGGGCTGAGGATGTACTAAAGCTGCTTCGCTCCTTCAGCTGCGTGCTGCGGGAAGAATTTTCAGCCGGCAAGGAGCTGGGGAATATTTCTTTTACCTGCATGTGAAGATGTGGGGTGCTGTGGTACCTGCAGACATTGGGAGGGCGTTGTGCAGGGAAATTTGGCTCAAAGAAACCCCCCTAAATTATATATATATAATTTATTTATATATATATATATATATATATATAATATAAATATATATACACTATATAATGTAATTATATAATAATTAGATCATAAATCATAATATATAATATAATTTATATAATATTATTTGTATAATGTTATTTGTATAATATTATATAATGTATTATATATATTATATATATATATATATTATATTATATTGTATATATATATCAATTTTTTTAATAAATCTGAGGTTGAGGGTATTTGGTCCTAAGGCCACACGGCAAAAATAAAAATATCCCAGACGTGGAACTAGACATAGAGGGAGACACCCAAAACTGGCATCAGTCACTGCCAGGGCTGAGGGGGGGCCTCACCCAGGCTGGGGGCACCTCCCACCCCCCTTTCCCCACATCTGATGCCGGGTGTTGGAGGGGCAGCAAAGAAAACAACCCCTCAGAGCAGGGAATCTCCCTGCCCAGCCCCACCGAGACCCCAAACACCTTTTTTGGGGGCACAGGCCACATCCATGCACCTGAGAGCTCAGGGCAGCCCCTGCCCTCCTCTCCCTGGGCTTTGCCTGAGATCAGCATTCTTTTGGTGCTTTAGGGTTTTTTTCCTTTATTTTCCTCCCTGTTCCCTGCGTGCAGTTCATTCCTGATGGTGCCAAGCTGTTCTGCCAGTGCTTGGTTTTCAGCCAGACTATTTCTGCCTCCTCTTCCTCCTCCTCCTCCTCCTCCCAGGCAAAGAGGATCCCATGTTCCTGCTCCAAAATAGACCCTCGGTCTCAGCACAGGGAAAATTCCAGCTGGGAGCCCTTCGGAGGATGCTGATCCCCCCAAGGCCTTGAGCTGCTCTGGTTTTGGGGGTCATGGGGTGCAGTTTGGCTGAGCAGCCTCATAAGAAGCTGGATGTCACCCCTCTCCGTGCTCTTTGGGGTGTCTGTCACCTGCTCACACGTGACAGACTGTGGTGTCCCTCTCTGAGAAGGGACCTGGGGCTGAACCCCAAGGGGACGGAGCAGTGAGGGGACTGCTCTGGGTTTTGGGAGGGCAGCAAGGGGGACAGTGTCCTCTGGCAGCACAAACACCAGAAATAAATTTTAAAAAAAGGGCTCTTCAGCTGAAATGAGGTCACAAACACTTGGGGTATTATCAGCCAGGGCCACCCGGTGGCTGGGGACAGGCGTGGGACAGGGACTGAGTGGGGACAGTGCTGCCTTGTTCAGCAGTTGTGGAGTGGGAGCAGTGTGGAGGGCTGGGATTTGGGGGCTGACACAGGAAGGGACACTGGCTCACACAGGGCAGTGGCAGTGACAGGGCTGTGGTGGTGGCAGTGACCCGGTGGCTGGGGACAGGCGTGGGACAGGGACTGAGTGGGGACAGTGCTGCCTTGTTCAGCAGTTGTGGAATGGGAGCAGTGCGGAGGGCTGGAGGGCTGGGATTTGGGGGCTGACACAGGAAGGGACACTGGCTCACACAGGGCAGTGGCAGTGACAGGGCTGTGGTGGTGGCAGTGGCAGGGCTGTGGTGGTGACAGTGGCAGGACTGCAGTGATGGCAGTGACAGGACAGTGGTGGCAGTGGCAGGACTACAGTGGTGGCAGTGACAGGACAGTGGTGGTGGCAGTGACAGGGCTGTGGTGGTGGCAGTGACAGGACAGTGGTGGCAGTGGCAGGGCTGTGTCAGTGGCAGGACTGTGGTGGCAGTGGCAGGGCTGTAGTGGTGGCACCATGACAGGACTGTGGTGGTGGCAGTGACAGGACTGTGGTGGTGCCAATGGCAGGGCTGTAGTGGTGGCCCAATGGCAGGACTACAGTGGTGACAGTGACAGGACTGTGGTGATGCCACCAGATGTTGTGCAAGCGGAAGGGCACCGACAGTGACAGGACTGTGGTGGTGCCACCAGATGTTGTGCAAGCGGAAGGGCACCGAGCTGAAGTGGTGACACCACCCAACGTGGCTGCAGGCTGGCGCCGGGGCTCCCACGCCTTTGGGTGCCCCACGGGCTCTGCTGCATCCCTGGAAAAAGGCTGGGGGGCAAATGGGAGCATAACCAGGACTTGGCAGGGACCCCCACCCTACCTGCTCCCTTGGCATTCCCCCAGCGCTCCTGGAAACCCCAAACCCTCCACCCCCACCTGGGGACCCCCAGCCTTAACAGGAGCTCAAGAACCCCGAGTCCTTCTGGGACCCTGGAGACTCCCGTTCTGACCAGGACCCCCATTCCTACCGGGACCCCATGTTCCCATTCCTACTGGGACCCCGTGTTCCCATTTCTACCGGGACCCCCATTCCTACAGGACCCCCATTCCTACCGGGACCCCAGCCCCCATTCCTACGGGACCCCCATTCCTACCAGGACCCCATGTTCCCATTTCTACTGGGACCCCAATTCCTACCGGGACCCCGGCCCCTATTCCTACTGGGACCCCTATTCTTACTGGAACCCCCATTCCTACCGTGACCCCGTGTTCCCATTCCTACCGGGATCCATGTACCCATTCCTACCGGGACCCTTATTCTACCAGGACCCCCATTCCTACCGGGACCCCCATTCCTACCGGGACCCCATGTTCCCATTCCTACCGAGAGCCCCTGGGACCCCATTCCTACCGGGACCCCATTCCTACCGGGACCCCATTCTTACTGGGACCCCGGCCCCCCATTCCTACCGGGACCCCATTCCTACCGGGACCCCATTCTTACTGGGACCCCGGCCCCCCATTCCTACCGGGACCCCATTCCTACCGTGCCCCCGCTCCTAGCGGCCCCGGTGCCGGCCCCGCAGTGCCGGCGGTTCCCGGGGAGGGCGCTGTGCCGGGCCGGGCCGTGCCGAGCCGCGCCGGGCGGCGGGAGCTGCGCCGCGTCCGCACCGGGCCACGCCTGGGGCTGCGAGCGGGGCACCGGGACCCGCACCGGGACCGGGACCGCCGAGCCGCGCTGGGCTGAGAGCGGGGCACCGGCACCGGGGCTCGCACAGGGATCGGGACCGGCGCTCCCGGGCCACGCTTGGGGCCGCTGCGAGCCGGACACCGGCAGCGGGACCGGGAGCTGGACTTGCGAGCCGCGCGTGGGCTGCGAGCCCGAAACCGGCACCGGGAGCCGCTGAGCCGGGACAGGTAACGGGGCGGCCACGGGGACGGGAACCGGCCGGTGCGACCCCGGGGAAGGGCCCCGGAACCGGGGAGGGAGGAGAGGGCAGCGGGATGGGCACCGGGATGGGCACCGGGATGGGCACCGGAACGGGAGCGGGGCGGCGGGACGACCCCCCTTGCAGCTCCGCCGGTTGAACCGGGGAGCCCTCCCGGGATCCGCCGGCTCTCCCCAGCCCCACCGGGACCACCGGGCCTGCCGGCTCCCACCAACCCCACCGGGACCCCCGGGTCCCCAGCCCTCTGGGACTCCCGAGCTGCCGGAGCCCCGGGGGTCGCGGCCGGGCCCGTCCCTCGCAAGGGCAGCTCGCCTCGCACTCCCGGGGGTCCCGGGCGCTGTCCCCCCGCCCAGCGCTGTCCCCACACTCTGCGCTCCCCTGCGAGCTGTGGGGGACCCCAGCGGGCTCCCTGCGGGCGGGGCAGCGCGGTGCGGGGGCTCGGAGCGGAGCCCCGGCCCCGGCCCGCCGCTGACGCAGAGCCCGCCGGTGCTTTCCCAACCGGGAAGTCGTTCCGCCTGTGCCGGCAGGCCCGGGCCCCAAGCCGCCCTGCCCGCGGCTACCGAGCTGCCCCGCCGGGCTGAGCCCGGCCACGGCTCATCGCAGGGGTGGGCGGGGGGCGTGGGACCCCCAAAGCGGGGATTTACCCCGGCAGGAGCCGCCCGGAGCCGCCCGGAGCCGGGCCGGCCGCGCCGGCGGCCTTTGAGGGCGTGAGGCCTGGCGGGTGCCGGGGGGGCTTCGAGGGCCGCGGGCGGGGGGTCGTGGTCGTGTGAGCGCTGGTGGGCTCGCTCGTGGTGGCTCGTCCCTGGCCGAGCTCCCCACGGAGGCCGCCCCGGTGCCCCGGCTGCAGCGCTGAGCTCGGGGGCACCTCCCCAGCCAGGCCCGGCCGCTGCTCGGCCGGATCCCAGCGCTCTCCGGGCCCTGTTTGCTAGGGAAAGCAGGCTGGCAAGGAAAGGCGGCCCCCTCCTCATCTGCCCCGCAGCACCCCTTTCATCTGCCCCGCATCCCCCTCCTCATCTGCCCTGCAGCCCCTCCTCTCTGCCCCACAGCCCCTTCCTCATCTTCCCCACAGCCCCCCTCATCTGCCCCACAGCTCCTTCCTCTCATCCCTGAAGCCCCCTCCCCATCTGCCCCACAGCTCCTTCCTCTCTGCCCCTCAGCCCCTTCCTCATCTGTCCTGCATCCTCTTCCTCATCTTCCCCGCAGCCCCCTCCTGCTCTGCCCCGCAGCCGGGGCCAGCCCGGGTTTGCGGGGGCACGGAGCCGGTGTGCACCGAGCGTGTCACAGCCTGCCCGGGAGCGGCTCCCGGGGCACGGGGACACGGGGGGGACACGGGGGTGCTGTGCTTGTGGGGGCACGCTCCCCACGGGTTGCCCGGTGATTCCGGGGGGTTCCTGCGGACAGACCCTGCGTGCCCGGGCTGGGCTGGGATCCCCCGTTCTGGGGGGCTGCCCCGGGCCCCGCTCCTCCCCGGCGGAGCAGGAAGCGCGGCCGGACTTTGGTCCATCCGGCGGCACCGGCGCGGGGCCAGAGGAAGGAACTTGTGCTGTTTGCTCGGTGGGTCCGGCACCCATGGGCCCCGGGGGCTCTCCCGTGGCCGGCACCGGGCTGAGCTCCGGCCCCTCGTGGGTGGGTGGGTGAGTTCCCTGCGTGCTGCTTTGCTGCTTTTTTGTCTCTCCTTAGCATGAGCAGCCCCCATTTTGGGGGTGAACGCCCCCTTTGCACACCTCCTTGCCCACCCCGGGCGGTACCGTGGGAGTTTGGGATGAAATCCCAGCCGTCCCTGTTTATTTCTGCCCCGGCTGCTCTTCAGAAGCTGCAGCGGAAGAGCTCGAGCTCCGGCCCCTTTTCGGAAAGGCCGGGATATTTATAGCTGCCCGGCTCAGGGAGTTGGGATTTGCTGCCTCCATCCCCCCCATCCTGCCGCAGCATCCTTCAGCTGTGTCCTGCCCTGGAGCGGGGCACAACGCCCAGCCACGGCCGTGGGGACAGCTCTGGGGGTCCCTGTCTGATCCCTGGGGATCTCCTTGCCGTGCCAGCTGTCCCCTTGGGTGCTCCGTGTGTGACCCAGGGCTCTGCTGGCGCTCTCAGCCTTTTGCTGCTATGTTCTAGCATTAATTGGGGAGCTCAGGCCTGGAAGCATCACTCTCCCTCCCCACTCGCAGCCAGCTCCTCCCCACGCCGTGCCACCCCGAGCAGGTGTCCCCATGGAGTGACCCGGGGCTCCCGGCAGCTGTGCCAGCGCGGGGCGACGCTGGCTGCCACCACCATGAGTGACTTCTGGCACAAGCTGGGCTGCTGCGTCGTGGAGAAGCCGCAGCCCGTGAGTCCCCCCCCAGCCCTGTGCAGCCCTTTCGGGCAGGGCTGTGGGGGGCTCATGGCCTTCGTCCCCTTGCAGAAGAAGAGGAGGAGAAGGATCGACCGCTCCATGATCGGGGAGCCCATGAACTTCGTGCACCTGACGCACATCGGCTCCGGGGACATGGCTGCGGGAGAGGGGCTGCCCATGGTACCGAGGGCCGGGGGTCTGCCTGGGGGGCTCAGGGCAGGGGGTTGGGTCCCTCACCTGGGTGACAGGCGGTGCTTTTGGGGTGGCAGGTGTTGGTTTTGGGGTGGTAAAGCCTAAAATTGGGTGGTGGGTCTTGTTTTGGGTTGCTGGGTCTCGGGGCTGAGTGACTGGTGGTGCTTTTGGGGTGGCAGGTGTTGGTTTTGGGGTGGTAGAGTCTCACAGTTGGGTGCTGGGTGGTGTTTTGGGGTGCTGGGTCTCAGGTTTGGGTGCTGGGTGCTTTTTTAGGGTGCTGGGTATTGTTTTGGAGTGGTAGAGTCTCACAATTGGGTGGTGGGTGTTGTTTTGGGGTGCTGGGTCTCAGGTTTGGGTGCTGGGTGGTTTTTTTGGAGTGCTGGGTGTTGTTTTGGGGTGCTGGGTCTCAGGGCGGAGTGCTGGGTGGTGCTGGGTGGTGTTTTGGGGTGCTGGGTCTCAGGTTTGGGTGCTGGGTGTTTTTTTAGGGTGCTGGGTGTTGTTTTGGAGTGGTAGAGTCTCACAATTGGGTGGTGGGTGTTGTTTTGGGGTTCTGGGCGTTGTTTTGGGGTGCTGGGTCTCAGGGTGGGGTGCTGAGTCTCAGGGCTGGGTGCTGGGTGGTTTTTTTGGGGTGCTGGGTGTTGTTTTGGAGTGGTAGAGTCTCACAATTGGGTGGTGGGTGTTGTTTTGGGGTGCTGGGTCTCAGGGTGGGGTGCTGAGTCTCAGGGCTGGGTGCTGGGTGGTTTTTTTGGATACTGAATGTTGTTTTGGGATGCTGGGTCTCAGGGCTAGTTTCTGGGTGTTGTTTTGTGGTGCTGGGTGTTTTTTTGTGGTGCTGGATGTTGTTTTGGGGTGCTGAGTGTTGTTTTGGGGTGCTGGGTGTTGTTTTGCTGGGTCTCTGTGTTGGGTGCTGGGGTTTTTTTTGGGGTGCTGGGTGTTGTTTTGGGATGCTGGGTCTCAGGGCTAGTTTCTGGGTGTTGTTTTGTGGTGCTGGGTGTTTTTTTGTGGTGGTGGCTGTTATTTTGGGGTGCTGGGTGTTTCTTTGTGGTGCTGGGTGTTGTTTTGGGGTGCTGGGTGTTGCTTTGGGGTGCTGGCTGTCCTGTCTGGGCACAGGGGGGTGACAGTCCTCTCTGCAGACCGGTGCTGTCCAGGAGATGAGGTCCAAGGGCGGCCGGGAGCGACAGTGGAGCAACTCCCGTGTGTTGTAGCGTGTGAGTGGCACCCCCAGCGTCCCCTCAGACGCCCCAGCCACCACCTGGGCACTCCCACAAACCCGTCCTCTTGCATTTTACAGATTCCTGGCTTTTTCAGCCCAAACTTGAACTGCCTGACCCCCCCGCTGGAGGAGAAGCCGACCTGGAGTGCTTTAGCCCCGCGGTATTTATGCAGCACCGTCCTCGCCCAGCTCCCGGTGACTTTGGGTCGTCATCCCTCTGGAAAACCCCTCCTTCCCGGAGGTCCTGGCTGGTGACATGGGGAGGGAGCAGGGACAGCAGCCCCCATCTCCTGCCCCGCCTGGAAAGGACACAGCCACCCCCTGAAGCGTGCCAGGAGCTGCCAGGCGCAGCCCACGCGTCCCAAATCCTCCCAGTTTTCTCTTTTCTTGCTCCCGTGTCTCCCGTGGGCTGCGTGGTGGTGCCTCAGTTTCCCCAGGGAGCCAGCCATGGTGCAGAGGCAGCTTTGATGCCTCCCAGAACACCACAGAGGAGCAAAACCAGGATTAAGCCCTGATATTCTGGTGCCAAACCAGAGTTAAACCCAAGATGTCCTGGTGCCAAACCAGGATTCGATGTCAAACTGGGCTTAAACCCCAAATCCTTGGAGCAGAACCGGGATTAACCCCCGATGCTTCGGTGCCAAACCAGGATCTGACCCCACAGTGCCTCCAGCCGGCATTCCACCGCCGCCAAACTCCCACCTCCCCCCTTTTTTTAGGATCTGTTCTTATTTTTAAGCTCCAAAACCCACCTGAGCGGCCTCCACCACCTCGGGCAGGACCGTGGTGGGGTCCCCTCCACCCGGGATTGTCCCCAGCCCTGGCTGAGGCTGGACAAGGCCTGGCCTGAGAAGGGCTCTGGAATTCAGGCGCGGGTGTACATAGTTTAATTAGCGCCAGGATTAAATATTAAATAGCACGTGCTGGGTGACAGAGCCTTTCCCCTGCCCTGTGCCCTGGTGGGAGCCGGGCTTTTCCAGCCCCTGTGTCGTGCTCGGGTCAGGGTTTTTGGGAAAAAAACATTCCACCCTTGAAATAAATGCCTTGTGCTGGCCCCAGGGGTGGGTGCACGAGCTGCCCCAGGCTCCTCGCTCCCTCCTCGGCTCCTGGAGCAGCCAAATCCACTGGGAAAAGCTGATATTCACAGCAGGCAGAGGCCTCGACTTTTTATGGCACAACCAGTTTCCTCCTGGCTGGGCTGGACTCGGGAGTGTGGCTGCACTGACACCCCCTCCTTGGACACCCCAGAATGTTCCTGTGACCCACTGTAGAGGGGATTGCACCCCAGGGAAAGAGGGGGTGCACCCCCAGCTCGAGTGGGGCAGCACCCCGTCCCAGAATAAAAGCCAAGAGCCAAAACTGGAAGAAAAGGGAGATTTAATCCTTGGAGAACAGTGACAGTTCTGGACGGCTGCATGTCCGGACCCCCCCTCTGGGGCCCCCCTCTGCCCCCCAAGGAAGATCATCAAGAACTCCTTAACTCCCCCACCCCAACGCCTTCATTAAGGGGGTGCAACTCCACGGCATCCCCAAAATCCCACCCTGGGGCCCACTGGGGCGGAGGGAGCCACTGGGGGGGACAAACCACGACGGGGACCAGGAGCTGAGCTCCGCCACAGGCAGCTGCAACCCCCCCACACCCAGGCACGCCACGGGGCCACACTCAGAGACCCCAACTTCTCATCCAGACCTCAACAAACCCCGGGGGTGCCTGCTGCTATTTCGGGGAGCCGGGGGGCTGCCCCGCGGCGATGCGGCTGACGCGCTCCAGGACATCCTGGGGACACAGCGGCGGCACGGCCTGCGCCAGGGGACACTCCTCCACCAGGCTGTTCATGGGGGTGGGCGGGGGCACCACCTCCTCCTCGGGACCCCCGGCGGCCCCCAGGCCCCCCAGGGCTGCCCGCAGGATGGGCAGCACCTTCTTCCGAGCGGCCACGGCGTTGCCCTGGGCGTAGGCGGCCACGCAGGGCCAGGGGCTCGGCAGCGGCCGCAGCTGCAGCGACGGCGACGTCGCCTCCTCCAGCGCCCGGCACAGCTGCAGGGGGGCGAGCGTGGGGCTGCGACCTGCCCAGCACCCCCAAAAACGGGAGTTTCTGGGGTGAAGCTGAGCTGGCGGCCCGACTCACCGTGCCGCGCAGCGGCTCCTGCGCGCTGTACACCGCGAGTTTCCGCGTGGGCTCGTGGCGCTCGTTGAAGGACACGGTCATGGCCACCAGCGCCGCGTAGCCACGGGCCTGGCAGAACGCCTCCAGCTCCTGCAGCAAGCCAGGCCGCAGCAGGAACGTCTGGACACAAGGGAGGCACCTCGGTGTCACCGTGATGTCCCCAGCGTGTCCCTGCCTCAGTTTCCCCCTCAGCCCCAAGCCTCACTTCCAGGTCCTCGAAGACGCCGCTGATGCCGACGACAGCCTCGTCGTTGGAGAGGACTTTGAGGTCCTTCCGCAGCATCTGCTCCGTCGTCAGCCCTGGGAGGTGGCCAGGGGATGAGGCCGGGGGCACCTTCCCGTCCCCAAGGAGAGGGGGACACCCTGACACACACCTGTGACATCGAACTTGGCCGCCTGCAGGGCTCCGAACACGGCGTCGCGGGCCGGCAGCTCCGGGAACCTCTCCTCGAGCAGGGCCACGCAGGCCACGTCCCGGGGCGTCACCTTGCCCGCGGCCGGGCTCAGGTTGATGCAGTCCAGCAGGATGGTGCCTGCGGGGACGAGCGGCGCCGTGGTGTCACCGTGTCACCACGGCCGGGCTCGGGCAGGACCGCCGTGCTCACCGTGCAGCAGCGCGGCCGTGGTTCTGTCCAGCACGCCCGGGGGGCCCTGCAGGATCCGCTCGGTCACCAGCGTGGCGCAGGAGCCCACGGGCTCCACGGTCACCTGGCACGGGGGTGCGCGGGCCCGCTCCAGCGGCCGGTGGTCCAGGACCTCCACCACGGCCTCCTCCAGGGCAGCATCAGCACTGCTGGGCAAGGGGAAGGGTCACGCCCGGCAGAGCCTGCCAAACCCCCATATTTCCTTTTTTTCCCCTAAAAATTCGCTAGAAATGGATCAACCTCACCCACCCCGGGCGTCAAAATCAACCACGGCCCCCAGCGCGCTCACCCGGGCAGGACGTGGTGATCGACCAGCGTCAGGGAGAGCAGCCCGGCGTGGTGCAGCCCCGCCAGGTCGATCTCGTCCCGAAAAAGCAGCGCGGCGGGCGGCACGCCCCGCTCCCGCAGCAGGAACGCGGTCTCCGTCCGCAGCGCGAAGTCGGCGCGGGGGATGTTGAGCACGGGCACGAAGGCGGCTTTGGGAGCCGGGGTGGTCTGCAGCAGGGGGGTCACACCCAGTGAGGCGTCCCCCCGGGCCACCGGTGGTCGCTGGGCTGGTGGCCGAGCCTCACCTGGGCGAGGAAATAAGCCAGGGCCAGCGCGGAGACGGTGGAGTCCAGGTCACAGGCCTCGTTGCCCATCACCACGTGGATCTCCCGGTGCTGCTGGATGTGGTCCTGTGGGGATGGGAGGTGTCAGGCACGGCCCCGTCCTCCAAAATCCTCCCTTGTGCTCAGCAGTGTCCCTGGAGCCACCCATCACAGGTGTCACCCACGGGTTGGACCCTCCTGGCACCCCTGGGGCTGGCTGGGATCCACTTCTGGCATTAAACCCTCGGGGCTTTGGGGTGTGTGTGGAGTGAGGTGTGTTGGGATTCCAGGAAAACTCACCAGGAGAGGCCAGGGACCATCCCAGCCCCGCAGCCCTGAGTGTTTTACCCCATTTATTCTACAATCTGGGGCAGGTTGTCACCCCAAAACATGATGTTTCACCCTCTTTTGCTTGCCTGCAGCAGCAGGAAAAACGTGTCACTCCCCTGTCCCCCGCCCACAGGAGCCACCCCATCCCCAGCCCTGATTTTTGGGACAATTCTCTGCTGCCATAACCCAGATTTGCTAATTTTTGATAGAAACTGAGGACAAAAAAAAACCCAAAACAACAACCCGAGAGCAGCTGCAGCCCAAACCCCTCGGCAGGAAATGTTTTGGGGTGTCCCTGGTGTGGCTGTGCCCTGTGGGCACCCCCAGCCCCGAGGGCACCCCGCTCTCCTGGCCCCTCTGCTCCCCACAGCACCCCAATCCACGGGGCTCATCTCCTCCTGCTCCCCCAATTCCCTGCACCCCCATTTCCCTGCTTCGCATTTCCCTTCCTGCACCCCCATTTCCCTGCACCTCCATTTCTCTGCTCTGCTCCCCCCATTTCCTGCACCCCAATTCCCTCCTGCTCCCCCCTTTCCCTGCTCCCCCCATTTCCTGCACCCCAATTCCCGCAGGTCAGCGAGGGCTGGGCTGCTCCCGTTCCCCCCGTTCCCCCCAGCCCCCCGTACCTGCAGGGCCGCCCGGTTCCCCGCCACGAAGCGCTCCATGACGGCAGCGATCCGCGCCCCGAGGCGCCAGCACGGCCCAGTACGGCCCAGTATGGCCCAGTACGGCCCAGTATAGCCCAGTATGGCCCAGTACGGCCCAGCAGAACCCAGTACAGCCCACTATAACCCAGTACAGGCCCAGCACAGGCTACCCCAGCCCAGTATAAGTTCAGACTATCCCAGTCCAGCCCAGTATCCCCAGACTGTCCAGTATCACCCCAGACTGTCCCAATATCACCTGGACTATCCCAGTATCCCCCAGTCCATCCCAGTCCAGCCCAGTATCACCCCAGACTATCCCAGTATCACCCCAGACTGTCCCAGTACCAGAAGCGCCAGCCCCACCCCCCACCCCCCTCAGGGGTGACCCCCCGAAATTCGGGGGCACCCCCAAAATTAAACCTTTAAGCCCCGGGTGTCCCAGTCCGTCCCAGTCCGTCCCAGTCCGGCCGTGCCGCCCCTCCCCCCGCGCCGCAGGGCCCGCTGGGTTGGGGGCGGGGCCGTTCCCGGCATGCCCCGCGCTGGGGGGGCTCGGGGGGGACCCCAAATCTCCGCTTTTCACCCCAAAACCCCCCCGTGACCCCAAACCTCCTCTTCCTCCTCCTCCTCCTCCTCCTCCTGCCCCAAATCCGCCTTGGCGGGGGCGGCCGGAGCCAGGTGGGAACCAGGCCCCGGAAAGGGGAAAAAAAGGGAAAAAAGGAGAAAAAAAAAAAGAAAAAAAGGGAAAAAAAGAAGAAAAAACAGGAAGGGAAGAGGATAAAAAAGGGGTGAATTTAAAAAAAGGAAAAAAAAGGGAAAGGAAGAGGAGAGAAGCGAAGGAGGAGCGCGGAGGAATTAAAAAAAAAAAGAGGATTAAAGAGGAAAAGCAGAGGGGAAAGAGGAGGAAAAAGAAGGAAAAAGGGGAAAAAAGGAGGAGAGAAGAAGGAAAAAAAGCAAGAGGAAAGGTAAAGGGAGGTTTGGAGGGTTGGAAAGGAGGGATAAAGGGAAAAGAACCGGGAAGAGGTGGGGAGAGGAGGAAAAATAGAGGAAAGAAGGGAAAATGAGGGGAAAATAGAGAAAAGACAGGAAAAAAGAGAAAAAAAAAATGAAGAAAAGTCAGAAAAAAGGAGCAGAAAATAAAGGAAAGTCAGGAAAAAAGAGCAAAAAAATAAAGAAAAGTCAGAAAAAATGTGCCTCTTAAATGGCACTGCGTTTTATTTTATTTTATTTTATTTTATTTTTTATTTGATTTTATTTTATTTATGTTAAAATTTGATTTTATTTTAAAATTTGATTTTATTTTAAAATTTGATTTTATTTGATGTTAAACTTTGATTTTATTTTAAAATTTTGTTTTATTTTATTTTAAATCCTATTGTATTTTATTCTATAAAATATTCTATTTCCAAATATTCTATTTCCAATTCCTCTGTCTGTTTAAAGGCCAAATTTCCAATTTTCTGGGATGTTAACGAGCCAGATCTTCCAAATCTCCAGACAATCTCAAAGCCATTGTAAAGAAATGGGGGAGGAAAAAAATCTCACCTAGATGAGTTAAATTGGACTAAAATATATATATACATATATAAGTAAATATAAAAATATACATATATTTATATACTTATGGTATATGAAATAAAGAAAAGCAAGGAAATGGGGAGGAAAAACAAGGAATAAAGAAGGAAAATAAGGAAAACCAAGGAATAAATAAGGAAAAGGAGGAAAAGCAAGGAATAAAGAAGGAAAAACAAGGAATAAAGAGAATAAATAAGGAAAAGGAGGAAAAACAAGGAATAAAGAAGGAAAAAGAGGGAAAACAAGGAATAAAGGAGGAAAAGGAGGAAAAACAAGGAATAAAGAAGGAGGAACAAGGATTAGAGGAACAAAATGAAGGAAAAGCAGGAAGGGAGCAGGGAGGCTAGGGTTATATTTATATTTATAAACATATAAATATTTCTATTTCTACCTCTGTGTTTTCCTGAAATAGCCCCATTTTCCCTCCTCAGGCTGAGGTTTGGGATGCAGCTCCTGGACAGACCCCGAGCACTCCCAGGAGCCTGATCGGAGCCGGAGCAGCCCCAGAGGGTCCCATGGAGCAGGAGGGGACACCCCGGCCCCAGGAGGAGGCCAGGGTTGGGGACACAATTCCCGGTGTTGGGGACACAATTCCCAATGTTGGGGACACAATTCCCGGTGTTGGGGACACAATTCCCAATGTTGGGGACACAATTCCCGGTGTTGGGGACACAATTCCCAGGGCTGGGTCTCTGCGGGCCCCCCGAGCTCAGCCTGGCCCTGTCCCTGTCCCCACAGGCGGGCGGGCAGCGGCGGCCGCGGCCGGACTCGGACTGCAGGCTGCTGTAGCACCCCAGCCCGGGGGTCCCTGAGCCCCCAGACCCCCCAGACCCCGCTCTGCATCCTCATGGACGTCCTGGGGGTCCCCACAGCCCCCCCAGACCCCCCTCTGTGTCCTCCAGGGACGTCCTGGGGGTCCCCACACCCACAGCCCCACCTCTGTGTCCCTGAGGGACATCCTGGGGGTCCCACAGCCCACCCAGACCCTGCTCTGCATCCAGGGAAATCCTGGGGGTCCCGACACCCCCAGACCCCCCTCTGTGTCCTCCAGGGACATCCTGGGGGTCCCTGGGGGGCTGGAGATGAGGGGGTGACCGTCTGAGCCCACCCCAAACTTCCCAGTGGCCTTAACCTCCCACTCGGGGGGTCCCACTCGGGGGGTCCCACTCGGGGGGTCCCACGGCTCAGCCCGTGCTCTGGGACACGGGGGGATGGGGGGACAGGGACCCCTCCCCAGTTCAGGATGTGGCCTTAGCCCTCGGCAAGTAAAGGACTTGTGCCCTGCACGGGGGTCTGGCAGCCTGGCACCTGGGGGGGCTGGGGGGGTC
>NW_024366860.1:166041-227022 GCF_014805655.1 Passer montanus | reverse complement strand
GGGTTTGGGGTCATGGATCCTCTGTGGGTTTGGGGGATTTGGGGTCATGGTTCCTCTGGGGTTTAGGGGATTTGGGGGGTTTTGGGGGATTTGGGGTCCCGGCTCCTCCGGGGGTGCAGGGGCGCGGCGCGGCCGCCAGGGGGCGCCAGGCACGAGCGGGGTCTCTGGGGATCCGCGGGGCAAAAATGGGGGCACAGGGGGGGTTTTGGGGTGCCAGGGGTGCACAGGGGTGTGCAGAGGGACATGTAAGGGGTGTGTAGGGATGAGCACAGGGCACACACAGAGGGGAGTATATGGGACACGTACCGGGCTGTCTATAGGGCACATACAGGGCTGTCTGTAGGGTGTCTATGGGGCACATACAGGGCTGTCTACAGGGTCTACATCGGGCACATACAGGGTGTCTATGGGGTGTCTATGGGGTGTCTATGGGGCTGTCTATGGGGTGTCTTTGGGATGTACGGGGGCGTGCACCGCTCCCCTCCCGGCGCTCGATTGCTCACGCCTGCGCCCCGCCCCTCCCCGCGGCGGGCGCCTCTCCCCGCGGCGTTGCGGTGACGTCACTCCCGGCTCGCGGTGACGTCACTGCCGCCGCTGCCTGGCGCGGGGCGCGCGCGGGACCGAGGGGGGAGCGGGCGCGGCTCCGTGAGGGCTCCGTGAGGGGAGCGGGCACGGCTCCGTGAGGGCTCCGTGACGGCTCCGGGTGAGTGCGGCCGGCCCGGGGGCACGCGGGGCCTCCCCGCTGCGGGAGGGGCCGCGGGCCGGTTCCCGCCCGCTCCCCGCCGCTCCAGCCCCGCGGGCCGGGCCTTTCCGCGGGCGTTGGGCCTCCCTCGGCCGGGGTCGGGCAGGGCCCCCCGGGGCTGCCCGGGCGGGGCCGGGCGGAGGCGGAGCGGTGGCACCCCCCGGGCTCGGATCCCTCCCGGGCCCGTTTTTCTGCCCACGGCTCGCCCGCGCCGGGGTTTTGTGGGTCTCCCTCAGGATCGCCCCTAAATCGCCTCTGGGCGAGGGTCCGGCCTGCCGCTGCCCCCGGTGCCCCCGGTGCCGCGGGGCAGAAGGCGCCGCCGGCCCTGACCGGGGCCTCACCCCGGCCTCCCACGCTCCCCTCCCGTTACCTGCCCGCGGCAGCCGGGAATTGCGGCGCCTCCCTCCCGCCTGCCCTTGCGAAACCGGCCGCGGTGGTTCCTCTTCCTCCGCGAGCCCAGCGGAGCCGCCCCGGCCCTCGCCGCAGCCCCGGGATCCCCTTCCCGGGGCTGCCGGCCCAGCCCGGCCCGTGCCCGCCCCGCGGGGAGCCGGGGTGCGCTGCCCCGGCCGGGGCTTTTTTAAGGCACAAAGCTGCTCATTGTGCCCCAGCAAATCCCTAATCCCGCGCGGGTGCTGTGCCTGGCCTCGGCGGGCTGGCGGGGGGCTCCGTTTCCCACCGGGAATCGCGTTTGGATCAGCCTCGGGGTGCGCACACGGCTCTGGAGAGGGAAACCCAGCTCGGGGGGTTTCTCCCTGCTCCCGATGCTCTTCCCTGGGGCCGAGCTGCCGGTTGGAAGCAGGACCGGGGCCCCTGTTAATGATCACCCTCTGACCTCCGGGCTGCCGGGAGCAAAGTCCCTCGGAGCCCGAGGCGAGCCGCCCCGAGGGGAATTCACCGGCTGCTCCCGGGAGCCGAGGTGGAAATTGGGGTGCCTGGTGGGGTCGGCCGTCCCCTCGGAGCTGCCCCCTCACCTCTCCCCCTTTCCCTCCCCCCAGCATGTTTCAGACCTTGTACAGCTGTTTTTGGTGGGAACGGCTCTGGCTCCCGGCAAACCTCACCTGGGCTGACCTGGAGGACCGGGATGGGCGAGTCTATGCCAAAGCCTCTGACCTGTACATCACCCTCCCCTTGGCCTTCCTCTTCCTCGTTGTCCGGCACCTCTTTGAGACGTGAGTCCCTTCCCTGGGGGTGGGGAGGGGTCCTGAGCCCCCGGTCCAGCTCTCCCCGTGCCCTGGCTGAACCCTGGGGTGGGCACTTTGTGCTCAGCCTAGCTGGGGGTCCTGATCCCCCCTGACAAGCCCACGTGCTCCCCTTTCCCCACACAAACACGGCGTTTAGGCAGCGATTTGTTGGGCAAACAAAGGGAACAGACCCGGCTTTGTTGGGACAGCAAGAGGAGGGGGGGAGGCCGAGCGGGGACAGCCCGTGACAGAGAGACCCGGGGGGAAAAAGCCACCAGCACCGAGTGGCTGGGGGTCCCTGCGTGGCTTTGATGGAACCAAATCATCCAGGTGACGTTTGTGTCCCCAACTCCTTCCCCAGGTACGTGGCCACCCCCCTGGCCGGGCTCCTGAACGTCAAGGAGAAGGTCCGGTTAAAAGCCACCCCCAACGCCGTGCTGGAGAAGTTCTACGCTGCCACCAGCAAACACCCCAAGCAGGTGAGGCCCGGGGGGGTCCCCAGAGGTGCCCGTGGGGGGTGAGGGTGGCTGTGTGACACCGTGGGGCTGCCCTGCTGTCCCCAGGCCGACGTGGAGGTGCTGGCCAAGAGGAGCGGCTGCACCGTGCGCCAGGTCGAGCGCTGGTTCCGCCGCCGCCGCAACCAGGACCGGCCCAGCCTGCTCAAGAAATTCCGGGAGGCCAGGTGAGACCCTCCCTCCCTGCCTGCCTGCTGTCACTGTCCCCCCACCCTGGGGGGCTCTGGGAGTCCCAGCTTGGCCGGGGGCTGCCTCGGGGGGTGGGAGATGCCGGATCTGTCCTCCTCCCTGCTGCTCCCCGGTGCCCGTCTGAGGACCGTCTGCTTCCTTTTTCCAGTTGGAGATTCACCTTTTACCTTATTGCTTTCATTGCTGGCATGGCTGTCATAGTGGATGTGAGTATTGCCCCCCTCCCCTTGCGCCCCCAGCCCCCCTGGCCCCTCTGACTTTGTGTCTCCCCCTCCCCACCCTGCAGAAACCCTGGTTCTACGACCTGCGGGAGGTGTGGAAGGGATACCCCATCCAGGTGAGCACGGATCCCACCCCAGCTTCTCCTGCCCACCAGGATCTGCAGGGGGGGCTCTTGGCACCCCTCAGGGCACCCGGACGGTGCCCACAGGGGGGGACCAAACCCCTCTGGGGGACACAGAAGCCCCCCCACAACCTGTCCCTTGCCCCCAGAGCATTCTGCCCTCCCAGTACTGGTACTACATGATCGAGCTCTCCTTCTACTGGTCCCTGCTCTTCAGCATCGCCTCCGACGTCAAGCGCAAGGTGGGGGCTCAGGGAGGGGGTGGGAGACACTGGGACATCTCAGCAGGGTTTTCCTCAGCCTCGTGGTGGGCAGGAGGGAGCAGCTGGGACACACAGGGGCCGTGGGATGGGGGTTTGCTGTGGGTGGGGTCCAGGCTGCTGTAGCCCCCCCACTCTGCTGAGCTCCCCATTGCTGTGGGCACAGGACTTCAAAGAGCAGATCATCCACCACGTGGCCACCATCATCCTCATCAGCTTCTCCTGGTTTGCCAACTACGTCCGCGCCGGGACGCTCATCATGGCCCTGCACGACTCCTCGGATTATCTGCTGGAGGTTGGTGTGTCCCCCTCCCCTGCTGCCCCCCAGGCCGTGCCCCCTCCCCAGCTCACCCCTCTGCCCCCTCCCCAGTCTGCCAAGATGTTCAACTACGCCGGCTGGAGGAACACCTGCAACAACATCTTCATCGTCTTCGCCGCCGTCTTCATCATCACCCGCCTGGTCATCCTGCCCTTCTGGTGAGCTCTGCTGGGCAACGGGGAAACTGAGGCAGGGGCTGCGGGAGTCTCGGGGGGTGGGATGCTGGTTCTGCCCCTGATAGGGTGGCTTTTCCTGGCAGGATCATGCACTGCACCATGTTCTATCCGCTGGAGCTCTACCCCGCCTTCTTTGGTTACTACTTCTTCAACTTCATGATGGTGGTGCTGCAGTCGCTGCACATCTTCTGGGCCTACCTCATCATCCGCATGGCCCAGAAGTTCATAACTGGAAAGGTGAGAGAGGAGCATCGTGGGGAAGGAGCCACTCGGGGTGACCCCCAGATCCTGAATCCTGAGTCCCAACTGCTCACCAGATCCTGGGCAGCCCTCAGTGGGGAGAAACCGCTGTGGTTGCAATGGGGAAACTGAGGCACGGCAGGAAAATGTTGGGCTGGTGCCTGAACCCCCTTTTCCCTCTGCCCACAGGTGGTGGAGGACGAGCGGAGCGACCGTGAGGAGACGGACAACTCTGAGGAGGAGGAGGAGGTGGCCAAGAACGGGCCCCTCTCCAACGGCCACCCTGTCCTCAACAACAACCACCGCAAAACCGACTGAGCGCCCCGGACCCGAGAGCTGCCACCTCCTGCTGCCGGCCCGGCCCCTCCGGCCGCTCCACACGGGACCCGGAGCGCCTGCCGGGCCCCTCCCCTCGGAGCGGGGCCGCAGCTCTGCCTCACACTCACCGCTGGTGCCCTTCCACCTCTCACCTGCTGCCTTAATCCACCGCGGCTCCCCGGGACAGGCGGGGAGCGCACCGGGACCGGCTCCATCCCCCCGGCCGGCTCCTTCCCGGGACCGGCTCCTTCCCGGGATCGGCTCCATCCCCCCGGGCCGGCTCCATCCCCCCGGGCCGGCTTCTTCCCGGGATCCCAAGCATTCCTTCACCGGGGGGAGGGGAAAATCCCCCTTTTCCTGAGCTGTGTCCGGCTGGAAAAGCCGGCTGAGCCCCTGCTCCCCGAACTGGGAGGGAGGAGCAGGGAATTCCTGGGTGTTCCGTGCCTGAATGATGGGATGACACTGTGGAAGTACTTGGGGGAAGGAACTGCGGGGCTGAGTCACTCCTTGTGTCTCACAGAGTTTAATCCTCTCTCATTTCTCTTCGGTAAATGGATTTTGAGTCTCTCCCTCTCCGTGGCCTCTCCCAGCTGTAACAGGACAAATTTCCAACTTGATTTTTTTCCTTTTTTTTTTGGTTTTTTTTCCTCCTTTTCTTTCTATTTATTTGGAAGACAGAAGGAGCCGGGCTTGGCTCTGTCTCCTGCATCCTTTGGGATGCTGTGAGACCTCCCAGCACGGAGGGGTGGGGGGAAAAGGACCATTAACCAATGTCAGACCAAAACGTGTTTTGTTATTCTTGGTTTTTTGGTTGGGTTTTTTTTTTTTTAATAAAGAAAAGGTTAAATATATTAAAAGTTTAAAAAACTAATAAACTTGGGTAAAAAAATTCAAGATTTGGGCATGTTCTGTGAGTGGCACAGTGGCCCTGGGGTGGGAAGTTATTTTGGCATAGATCCCTTAGGCAGTGCTAAAAATGGGCAGAGTTGAGGATTTTGATGGTTTTTATGTATTTCTTTTTCTCCTTCAAGTTCTCCAAGTCTTCAAGGCCAGGCTGGAGCGTGGGTTTGGGTTCCCTGAGGAGCTGCAGCCCCGCTGGGATGACAAAGCCTCCATTGAGGTGGACACTCAGGATGGAACTGGAGCTCCAGGAGGCCCCAGAAAGGTTTTATTTTACAAAGGGAAAAAAAAAAAAGGTTATTTAGCAGGAAAAAACCCAACAAGCCTCCCTTGTGCAGGGCTGCTTTGAGTGGGCTGGTGCTGGGTATGGGGGCTGGGATGGCTGGAATTGACTCCAGCACCTCCCAGCTTGGGCTTTTCCACGTCAAGAATGTGAGATTTGATCCCAGTTTGTCAAACCTCACCTCTTTCATCCAGTTCTCAGGGTGGATTTTAAACCCTTTGGATCTGTTCTGGTGCCTTCCCTCCTTCCTCCCCCCAAACAAAAAAGAAACCCAAGCCCCACGCCTGGGCCTGGGGCCGGGTACCCAGAGCCAGCCTGGGGCTCTCTGTGACATTCTGGGGAGAGGCACCAGATCTGCTTCCCCAACAAAATCCCAACCCCTTCCTCTGTCATTTTCCCCAGTGGAAGGGTTTAAGGAGTGTTTGTTTTGAGGAAAGGTGAAGGAAAGGTGAAAATGTGGGAGCTCCTTATTCCTTTGCCTGGGCCCATCCACGTCTGGCATTTTTCCTGCAAACCCCAGGGAAACAAAGGTGATGGCAGCAGTTCAACTCTGCTTTTCCAGGGCTCTTTGCTGTGTCTCGAGATCAGGGTAGGTTGTTTTTAATAGAAAAACACACTTTTATTGCTTTTTAGCAACTGAAAGATTCTTTACAGCTCACAGGTGAAGACAGATATTTAACTTTTTGTCTTTTTTTTTGCCTGAATTCTATAAATCCTGATTGGTCCAGTCTTCCAGGGATTCTTTCCACCATCCTCCCTCCCACTTCCAAGACCTCAATCCCAACTGGGAAGCCCTTCCCAGGAACACTGGGGAAGTGCTTGCTGCTGGATAAAGGAGGTTTGTGCCTTAAATTTGGTGGAAAGATGGAAGAGAGCAGGAAAAGCTCATTCCTTGAGGGAGGGATATCCTGTGGGATAACTGGAGCCTCTGGAAGGTGGGAATCACCCCCCAGCACAGCCCAGGCCCCTCCCTGCTCCGTGTCCATCTGTGATTTTCCAGCTGAACGGGAGAACTGAGAACCTCTGGAGAAGAAACTTCACCCTCACTGAGGGAAAGTGAGCAGCAGGCCTGTGGAGAGGTGGGAGCTGCTGGCAGGGAGCAGGGGGGCTCAGAGCAGCCGGCCCCGGCAGTCGATGGCCCCGCAGCAGCACAGCAGCTCCTTGCCCTCCACGCTGCCAACCTCGTAGTTGTAATCCCAGGTCAGCTCTGTGCCAGCTCTGATCCGCCTGGGAAGGACAAAAACCACACAGGATGGGTGAGGAGGCTGCTCCAGAAAAGAGGAGAAACTGGATGGGAGAAGGGAGCCACACTTCCATGTCAAGGGGATAAAACTCCCTGAGGAATCATTCCTGTGAGGATTCACTGGAGGAGCAGAGAGGCACACGGCAGGGATTCACCAGAACTCAAAGATTTGGGAGTAAAACAAGAAGGGAAATTGGCTGCTCCATGCCTCACTCAGCCCTTTGGGAAGGTCTAAAACTGGTGGGAATCACACCAGAATCTCCAGCACAAGAGAGAGGATCTCACCTGCCACCGAGGTTTTCTCTGCACAGGAACGATGGGAAACAGGGAATGGGGTTTCCAGCAGCAGGGAACACCCAGCCCTGGCCATGGAGCCAGCTCCCAGCAAAACCCAGGAATCCCAGCCCCTCCCAGCACTCCAGGACTCACTTGCTGGCAAAGAAGGCGACCCAGGGGAAGCGAAGGTCGTGGGTGTCCACGAAGACGTTCTGCACAAAGAGGTTTGGGGTGCAGCTGTGCTGTAATGGCAACAGAGAAGAGCCTGAGCTGCTGCCCGGGCAGGGAGGCCGAGCTGCCAGCGCTGAACAGAGCCTTTATAAACAAGCAGCATTCCTGCTTTGCCTGCCACATCCAGAGGAATCCTGCTGGAACAGGCTGCACGCCCGGGCTGAGTCATAAGATCCACACTCAAAGGTAACGGGCTCTGGAAGGACTGACGGGGCCGTTCCTGCTCCCACCAGGCTGGAGCAGCTGTTTTTTCACTCAGGAAGGTGCATCATCCTCCCAAACCTGCTCTTTCCCCACTTCTCCCTCCGCTCCAGGATGAGGCTGAGGCAGCCAGGGAGAGAGGGATAAAATTCTCTGATGAATTATTGCTGTGAGGATTCACTGGAGGAGCAGAGAGGCACACGGCAGGGATTCACCAGAACTCAAAGATTTGGGAGTAAAACAAGAAGGGAAACTGGCTGCTCCATGCCTCACTCTGCCCTTTGGAAGGTCTAAAACTGGTGGAAATCACAGCAGGACTGGGGAGGAAGAGCCCCACTGAGCAGACAGCTCAGCCCATGCTGCAGTTCATTTGTGGGGACTCCCTGGGGGTCCCCTAAACTGCAAGTTCATTGGTAGCAGCAGGCAGGCAAGGAGACCCCTCTAATTAGAGGGGTGCTAATTAGATGAGGGTTTTTTGGGGATTCCAACCCCAGGAGCAGCATGGTTTCTGAGGGAGAAGGGGGGAAGGAGGAGGCAGAGCCTGGAGAGAAAAGGGGCCAAGAGAGCACTCAGCTTAACAGGAAGATTCAAACTGGGAACAAAACTTGGCCCGATGTGATTACAGCCACAGCCCCTTCAGGGGAGGATCACTTGCAATAAACATTTCCCAGGGGTGAAACAGATCACGCCGTGGAGCTAAAATGTAACAGCAGGGGCTGACTCACGTTGAGGTAGCGGCCCAGGTTGCCCTCGAGCTTGGCGTCGATGATGTAGCAGTTCTCCTCCCCGTCGTAGAACTGCCGCGTGCTGCGGCGCACGGGCCCCGCGCTCTCGCCCTTGTCGGCCGCCGCCAGCGGCGTGGATTTGATGGCGATGCCGTGGGTGGATTTCAGGGCGAAGCCTCGGGTGGATTTCACAGCCACCTGTCTCTTCACGGGGCCTGCGGGGAGGTGGGTTCATCCAGCAGGGCCGTCCCTGCTGCTGCTCCACTCAGAAGTGACAAACCCTTCCGAGCCCAACACCACTCCAGGATCAACCCAGCCCAGGCTGCAACCCACCACAAGCCTCACTGTTGCTTTTTCTTAAAACACCCAAAAATATCTGCTTTTGAGGAGCAGATTTTGGAATTTTGTCTTGCCAAATGCAAGGGGAAGGTTCCAAGCTCAGCTGTGGGACACGGCCTCACGAGCCCTTCCTGGTGCTTTCCAACCAAAACTTCCCACCCTCAGCCCTGATCTCGCCCCTCACCTGACCCAGATGATGAATTTTTTTTGTCCTCCTCTTCCTCAGATCCTGAGGAAATGGTCTGGATGTCGTCGCTGTCGTTGGCTGTGCCCGGGGCCTGTCCTGCCCTGTGCTCCTCGTCGCTGTCGGTGCTGCTCGACACCATCAGCACATTCTGGGGACAGGAACAGCTCCTGGAGTGCATCCCAGCCTCCCTTTTCCCCAGGAATATGGTGCTCTCCTCCAGCTCACCCCCTCTGTTCCTACCCTTTGGGAAGAGATCCCCCCCTCTGGGCACCACGGCCCACAGGTCAGTGTTTGGAACACCTGTGGCATTTTGGGGGGCAGCTGAGTTCTGCTTGAGATCCTGCAGCATGAGGTGCTCAAAAGGAAGGGAGAAGTCCCCAAAAAACAAGGACAGTTCACCAGGATGGCTTCCTGCAGATGGTTCTGGCAAACAATGAGTCCCAGGTGTGCAAACCAAGGTGCCAAATCCCACCCAAAATCCTACACTCTCCTCTTTTTTTTGATTGTTCAGATCCACAAAAGACGCCCCAAAATCCAAAGGCGATTGACTGCCCTCCAGGAAATCACAGCTCAACTGGGAACCAAAGGCTGAAAATGACCCAAAAGAAGGTTGAAGAAGGGGTTTGGGGGTGGCCCCTCCAGGCTGGGGGTCCCTCTCACCTCCGAGGTGGGCGCTGGGGCCAGGGATCGCCGGCGGCTCTGCAGCAGCACGGTCCCGCTCAGCGGCCTCCGGATCCCCTCCAGCCTGGGAGGGCAGGGGTTGTAGCCATACCTCCTTCCCAGGCTGCTCAGCCTGCAGGGACACAAGCAGCTCACACCTGGATCTCCAGGGAAAACTGTCCACAGGCCAGGTGGGAAAAATGATTTAAGGAATCTTACCCGGGAATTTTGGTTGATTCTTCAGGTTCCTGCAGAGGGGAGAAGCACAGGTGATTGGAATCTCTCCCTTCTTGAGCACTCTACAGCCTTTCTATGGAATTGTTCCCCAAAATGCCAGCCCAAGTGAGATGCTGCCTGTCCCCACACTCAGTGTGACACCCAGCATGGAGATTCCCCTCCCTGGGGGACTCCAAGTGCCCTCCCTGGAGCAGGGGGTGGACAGGGACCACTTCCATGTCCCTGCTGTCCCCAGCCGTGTCCCTCAGGTCCCCAGGCAGGAGGATGTTCAGCTCTGCTCCCATCAAGTGACTTTTGCAGCCTTTTGTGCCACAAACTCCCTCGCTGGGAGGGGAAAAGCCAGAGAAGCCAGGAGAGCTGAGCACAGGGACATCCAACAGCCCCACAGTCGCCCTGGATGTGCTGTAAGGGTAGAAGAGCCACTGGAGCAGCAGCACCTCCCTGCCTTTAACTCTCCCATTCCTCATCTCTCCCTCACCTCCTTCTTGGCCACCTTTGCCTCTCCATTCACATCTCCTGGCGTGGAAGCACAGCCCTTCTCCCTCTCCGCAGGGACCTCCATCTTCACAGCCTTGCCTTCTGCCCCTTCTCCCACCCTGAACGACGAGGCGCTGTCGCTGTCCTGGAAGCTCTCAGCCACGTTGTTGGAGCTCAACCACGAGGCCACTTTGTTCTTGGAGACCTCCTCAGACACGGGCAGCTTGCAGGGGGCAGCTGAGGTGGGCTCCTCGTGGCCGAGGGGCCGTGTGAGCCCCGAGTCCTTGGAGGCCGCCTCCGAGGGGCCGTGGTCGCGCTGGCCGCGCGTCTGCCGGCGCGTGGCGTAGCTGCGCAGCACCGAGCTGCTGCCCAAGCTCTCGTCCTTGCAGAAGTTGTCATCGGAGCTGTCCTCGTTGGATTCCTCCAGCTCCTCTGTGCCCGTGTTCTCCTCGTCGTCGTCGTCGTCCTTGAGGTCCACGCCGCTGTTGTCCGAGGAGCACTTGGCGTCGCTCTCGTAGCCCTCCTTGAAGTTCTCCACGCTCTCGATGTGGTCCAGGTTGGCAAAGTACTCGTCACCCATCTCCAGCCCCTCTTTGTCAGCGAAGTCATCTGTCAGGATTTTCCCTGGGGGGGAGAAAACAAAGTGTGAGTTTTCTTTTATCCTCTCCGAAGCCCACGGAGGAGAAAACAGGGATGACATAATTTTATTCCAAAGCTGGGCTGGGAAATGACAACATATCTCGACGTAACAGAACCCTGAAGCTTGTGGTTGAGCTAAAATCAAGATTTTCAGCCCAGAAATCTCTACAGAGCAGCTCAAGCAGAGCCTGGGAAGGGCTGGAAGAGCAGAGAGGCAGCAGCTCTGGATGTGCGTGGCTCTGTTCCAGAGCCAACACAACTTCTGCATCTCGTGGGCTGTGCCGGGCCCGGCCGGTTCACTGAGCACAGGAAGCAGGGCTGGGGCTGGGTCACCTCAAGGACAGCCCAGGGGACATCTTGTGACACTGGCACTGCCACCGCAAGGGTTCTGCAGTGTTGGGCAAGTTCATCAGCTCAGCTTTCACCCTCCAATCCCCAAAACAGCATGGCAGGAGCTTCACACTCCTTCTGGTGCATTTTGGAATCATGGAATCATTGGGTTGGAAGAGCTTCTGAGTCCCACTGTTCCCCCCAGCACCGAGCCATGTCCCCAAGTGCCACATCCATGTGCTTTTGAGCAGTTTCAGGGACAGTGACTCTACCCCCTCCCTGGGCAGCCTGACCACCCTTCCCAGGAAGAAATTTTCCTGAATGTGCAACTTAAACCTCCTCAAGGCATTGGAGAGGGCCAAAAGGTCCCACCTGAGCCTCCTTTTCTCCAGGATGAACCCACCCAGCTTCCTCAGGAGTTCTCCAGACCCTCCTCCCTGTGCTCCAACCCCTTCCCCAGCTCCATTCCCATCTCTGGCTTCCCCTCTGGTTTCCACGTGCCAGGTGAGCTCCCACCTGCGTAGATGCAGACAAAGGAGCCCTTGGCGATGTCGTCGAGGCAGCGAATGCCCCAACCTTTGTTCTGGGTCTTGAAGAGCTGCAGCCGCACCTGCAGGCCGTGCTGGACCAGGCGGTTGGTGCACATGTTCACGTTGCACTTGCACCTCTTGTTGCACTCATAAACACTGGAAGAAAGGAGAAGGAGAATTTCCAGGATGAAGAAACATCCCAAAGTCTGTGGTGTTGGCAGTGCTGGGGTTATGCACAGAAATCCCAGAGGACCAGGCTTGGAGGAACCCATGTTCTGGATAATCCCCAAGGGCCCTTCCAACCCAAACCATTCCACAGCTGGCAGAAGAACCAAGACCAGAGGCACTGGGATACCCAGGATCAAGTCCCTCTCAGTGGATCTGGGGCTGGTGCTTGTGAGGGCTCTGCTCACCCTGTTGGAAGACACTCCTCCAGCCTCTTGTGCTGGTAGCCTGAGTTGGGGTTGATTTGCCCTCCAGGGGTGCAGCCGCTGGCCTGGATGGTCAGCTGGTGACAGGCACACCTGGATCTGCAGGGAGACACAGGAAGAGCCATGAGATCAGTCTGGAGACAGGAAAATAAATCACATCTTTAGGCAGAGATGGGCACAAAGGGTTTGACTTGGAATCAAGCAGGAGAAGTGGTTTGATTCCACTCCATTCCAAGAGAAGCTGTGGGTTTCTCATCTCTGGAAGTGTCCAAGGCCAGGGTGGACTGGGCTTGGAGCAACCTGGGCTAGCAGAAGTTCTCCCTGCCCATGTCAGGAGTGGGAACTGGATAATTTTTAATATCCCTCCCAACCCAAACCACAAAACCTGCAACAAACTAACCCACACGGGTTTAAATCCCAGACCAGACCCACCTTGGGGCATCCCCTGGGCACCTCACTCAGCCCCAGTGCTGTCCCCTCACCCAGCAGCAGTCACCTACTTGTCCCTGCAGCCATCCTTGCAGTCACAGCCCACGAGGAACTCCCAGCTGGTGTTGATGTACACCCCTTTCCCGGGGATCCTCTCCTTGCTGTAAGCCACCTGCGGCGGCGGCGTGTTGTCGATCTCGTTGACGCACGACAGCGGCACGTCCTCCTTGCCCTTGGTGATGTCCGCGATGTAGTAGTAGGGCTTGTAAGGCTGGAACTTGCGGTCCACCAGCACGTAGGGATCCAGGCAGAACATCTCCAGGAACAAGAAGTCGCAGTCCGTCTCGAAGAGGTAGCGCTCGATCTCGTGCATGGAGCGCAGGCAGAGCCCGCAGGGCGTTTTGTAGAGCACGTGGAAGCCCATCTTGCGGTTGACGCGGCGCCGCGCCGTCATGCGGCGGAAGTCGTAGAGCAGCGGGATGAGCAGCGGGTTGCGGCTGCGGTACTGGTCGCTGCGCACCGGCCGCACCCGCGCCAGGCAGTCGTAGTTGCACACATGGGGGAAGTAGAAGGTTTTCTCCAGAGGGGCGCGGTAGGAAGGCTCGCTGGGAACGCGGTCCATCATGCCGTGGAAGGGCTGGGAGGGGACGCTGCTGGGGGCGCTGCGGGGAGAGAGGGGGATCAGGAAGGGATGTGCAGGTGGGGAGAGAAGGGACACGAGGCCAGGTGGGCAACAGGACCTGCTTAGACCGACCACTGTGTGACCAGCAGGACCTGGGTACTCAGGCATTGGGAGGGGAGAGAGGGGGTGAAGGGATGTGCAGGTGGGGAGAGAAGGGACACGAGGACAGGTGGGCAACAGCACCTGCTTACACTGGACACTGTGTGACCAGAAGGACCTGGGTACTCAGGCATTGGGAGGGGAGATGGGGTTAAGGGATGTGCAGGTGGGGAGAGAATGGACACAAGGCATGTGCAGGTGGGGAGAGAAGGGACACGAGGACAGGTGGGCAACAGCACCTGCTTACACTGGACACTGTGTGACCAGAAGGACCTGGGTACTCAGGCATTGGGAGGGGAGAGAGGGGGTGAAGGGATGTGCAGGTGGGGAGAGAAGGGACACGAGGACAGGTGGGCAACAGGACCTGGGTTACACCAACCACTCTGTGACCAGCAGGATCTAGGTGCTCAGGCACTGGAAGGTGGAGAAGTCACCATCTCTGCAAGTGCTCAAAGTACAAGTGGATGTGGCACTTGGGGACTGTGCTCTTGACCCCCAAAACCCAAAGGAAATCGACTGCCCTCCAGGAAATCACAGCTGCTTGGCAGTGCTGGGGGGGCCTCCATGAACCCAGAGGCTTTTCCAACCTCTTCCACCTCCCCATGACGTGAGCTGCTGAATCCCCAGCAGAACCCCACCAGCACACACAGGTCCCACACGTGTCCCCACACCCCAGATGGGAGGACTCGTGGATGTGTCCCACCCGAGCTCTGCTCACCGGTGCTGCGGGGCTGGGAGGGCCCTCCCAGCTGCTGGGGTGTCCCCGAGGACAGGGGAGGATGGGGACGAGTGCCCGGAGCCCACGGAGCCAGGACGGAAGGAAGTGCTTTTCTTGGCCACCTGCTTTCTGCCCTGGGCCAGCTGGGTGTCTGAGCACCTGCAGGAAGGGAAGAAGAAGCTGATTCAGAACATGGAAAAACAAAGTAACACCGGGAATCAAAGTAACACTGCCCCGTGGAATTCAGAAACCCAGGAGAATCCCAGCAGTGCTTTTTTAACTAATAAGTGTGAAAATCAGCCCATTTCTGCTACAGCAATCCCACAACCACTCAGAATTTCAGAACTCAGCTGCAGCTCCAAGAGACTTCTGATTTTGAAATAACAAGGATGCCCAAGGCCTTAATCCCAGGAAGCTGGACAAACCAGGCCATGAAGACACCCTGGGTTAGCAGAAACCAGTTTCTAGAAGCTTAACCAGGCTTGAGTAGGAGGAACAAATCCAGGATTCTCTTGCAAGGACTAAAGAACAAGATAAGATTGTGCAAGGAAATGTAATAACATCCCTGATGAAAGAGCTAGTACGGGCTGCAAAAAAAACCAAAACCAGGTTCTCAACCCATTTCAGGGGTTTTCAATCAACTGCAGGTTTCCAAACCATTCCAGGAGGTTTTCAATCCATTTACATCAATAAAACAGAAAACTACACCAAACCAGCTGCTGAAGAGGAAAAACTGAAGTTACTGGGGAGAAAGGGAGGAGACAAAGAGAGCAGGAAGGGATGAGGGCTTCTGCCAACAGCTGCCTGAAAGCAAAGTCTTCAAACACATCTCAAAAAGAGCAAGAGGAAAAATGGGCTTAAACCAGCCAGAAGTGGTGACAACACCGAGAAGAACTTGAAAGAGGGGGGAGAAACCCAGGCTTTCCTCAGAGGAAACAAGACACCACAGTGAGGAGACTGTTCTTAGTTTTAATCATCTGAAATCCAAGTGTTTGAGCCCCACAGAATCCCTGGGACCAGCATGGACACAGCCAGGCCTGGCTGCCTCCTTCCCTCACAGTTGGGATTTAAGGGCAGGGAAGCAGCTGCACAAAAACCACGTCCTAAAGCCAAGCCCAAGAGGGAAAAAAATTCCTTGTAAAACACTGCAAGGCCTGAATGGGAAAGGATTCAGTGATGACACGTGGGGCTGCAGGTCCAGCTTGGTTGTCTTCATGTTGTGACACTGCCCATGGTCCCGGGGTGTCCCAGTCCCAGCCCAGCTGGACCTGCAGGGCTGGGGGCCCAGCTGTGCACTCCAGGACCTCCTTCAGCAGCCAGAATCTCTCTGGCATTATGGAAAAGGTGATGTTCTTGTGGCTTCCAGTCCCAAATCCTGGTCAGACCAGCACAGAGGGAGCATTTCCAGGGGTAAACTAGGTTATATTGCACTGCTGCTTGGAGAGGAGCCCCCAGGACCCTCAGCTGGGGCAGGTGGGGTTTGAGCTGCTGCTACACCTGGAAAGGCTGTGGGGAGTAAAGATTGACCTCCTGCACAGGCTGCTGACACCTGGGACATGCCCTGCCTCCCTCATGTCCCACCAGCAGGGCACAGTGAGAGCAGAAGACATGCTGGCACGGGGCCAGGCAGCCATAAATCCAGATGGGAAATCCACAGCGCTGACAAAAATCAACTGGGAGAGCCTCTCCCTCCCCTAACAAGTCCCCCAGCACATCCCCAGGTTCCCTGGTGTCCTCCAACACACTCCCTTCATCACCAAGCCGAGTTCCTCCTTCCTCCAGGCCTCCTCCAGCCTGCAGCTCCGGGGATGTCCCCCTTGGGCCCCTGGCAGCGGCTTGGCCGTGGATTGCTCCGTGCCCACCGGGACCGACCGCTGATCCCGAATTCCCAGCGAGGTCAGCGAGCAGGGCAGTCCACGTGGAGGGACACAAGGCAGCCGGGGGCCAGCGCCTGGATCGTGACACGAGGGAGCAATTCAGGTTTTGGGAAGAGAAAGAGCAAAGTCTAATTTGGAAAGGCAAGTGCGAAGCTTTAGCCCTGAGGAGGAATATTCGGCTCGGGGAGTTGTTGGCTCTCAGCTCCCGCCCCCAGTTATTCATCCAGCAGCTTTAGGTAAAAGTTTTGCCCCAAAATCATGGCTAAAGCCATGGAGGACACTTGCACCTGAGGATTCCTCTGCACAGAAAAGGTGGTGCCTGAGAGAGCTGAGTGCTGGAGAGAAGCAAAGAGGTGGAAGGTGCTGGAGGTGGCTCTGGTACTTACTCCATCTCTGCAGGCTGCGGAGATGCAGGACGTGCAGCTGGCTCTGGAGCCTTGTACTGGGGACCAGCTCCTGCTAAATCCTGGGTGTACTGGACCACAGGGCCCTTGCTCCTCACAGCACCTGATGGGGAAGGTGAAAAGCCAGAGAGTCAGCAGGAAAAATCCCTAATATTATCCCAAGTTGGCTATACAGGCCCCAAAACACTGACTTGTTCCTGGAAGGAAGCAAAACAGAGGGATTTAGGATTGATGGTGGGACATCACTGAGCTCAGAGCACAGCAACTCCCCCAAAAAATCTGGTCACTTCACCCAAGTGCAGTTTGGTTTTGTGGCATTATTCCAGGAGAAAAATCCCACTGGAAATCTAAATCTCCTATGCCAGAGGACAAAAACCCTGGAAATCTAAATCTCCTGTGCCAGGGGAAAAGACTCGCTGCAAATCTGAAATCTCCTGTCAAAAGAAAGAAAACCAAAACCTAGAAACCTGAAACTCCAGGAACTCAGCTAAAAAACCCACCACACCCAAACCAGCCTCCAGTTAAATCCTAGGCTCTAAATGAAACCAAAAGATGCCACCAACCAACGTTGGGACGAGTCCTGGTTTGCCCACTCTGCTTCTTTTCCTGGGTGGAAGCTGAAGTTTTCATGCTGAACATGGGCTCGAGGCGTGTGGAGCCTCGGTAAATCCACTCACAACGTCTGTCCTCTTGTGGGAAGGAGAAGGAAACACCTGCAGTTCCCATGGGAAGAGCCTCCTGGAGTGAGACACAGAGAGAGCACAAGGAGACAGCAATGAGCATTGACAAACAGCAGTCAGAACAGACAATAAATTGTCAAACCCAATTAATTACGTTGAAATCTCTAATCAGGTATTAAGGAAAATTTCTTCCTGGAAAGGGTGTTCATGCCCTGGCAGGCTGACCAGGGCAGTGGTGGAATTACTACCCCTGGAATTGTCCAAAATTGTCCAAAATTGCTGTGGATGTGGCACTTGGGCACATGGTTCAGGGCCTCAAACTCCAAGATCTCAGAGATTCTTCCAATCTCAATTATTTCCATGATTAGCAACGAAAAAAGAATTTATCAAATCCCCAGCCTCAAATTCAATCCTAATGGGAAAAGGGAAATTCCTACCAGGAAAAGGATTTTCACCAGGCTTCCATCCACTTCTTCCACTCTGGATTTCCACCAGGTCCCTTCCCACTCGGTTTTGATCAGCTGCCCATTCTTCAGCAGAACCATGGGTCGGTTGGGGTAGGCAGTGATGTATTCCTCAATAAAATCCCGACAGGAAACATCCTCAATGTCTTCCCAGGCTTTTTTCACTGTTTGGAAAGGGACACGTGGAAGAAAAGAAATAGCATAAACCAGAGAGAACATTTAATTTTTTTTTTTTTTAGGATATCCCAGGTGCATTTTTACTAAGGTCAATCAAGGGGTGATCCCGAGGGCTGGAATGTTGGTGGTGGGGCATCCTGAACCCCCCCTGGCAATAAACCAGGATTTCAGATGTCTTCAGGCTCAGCACCACAAGGGACACAGCCGTTTTTGGAGCCAGGCTCTTCCCAAAAGCTCAGCAGGCCAGGAGGGACAGGGATCACTCACGTGGCCTGCAGACTGGGTACAGCTCCCACTCCTTCACGTACGACGCGTAGCCATCGTCGAAGAAGATCAGGAACCTGGAAAACAAAGGGGAATCAGGAATGGGAGATGAGGAGAACACTTCTCACTCCACAGAATGGAAGTGCAGAACCTCTCCTGCTCCTCCTGGAGACAGCCCAGTCCTGGGTGAGGACAGAATGAAGAGCTACAAATGCTCCCTGTGCTCCCCATGGCTGCTAACAGCACAATTCCCAGCCAGGCCCTTTTCCTCTGCTCCAAATCCTCTCTGTGCTTCAGGAAAGGGAGATAAAGGAAGAGAAAATGTTTAATTGCTGCTGGTTCCTGCAGGGAAGATGGATAAGGCACACACTTAGTGCCTCTGAGTAAGGACTCAAGCCCTGGAGCTGTACAAAAGCTGCAGGATGAGGGATCAGCATCACAACCAGGAGAGAGGTTGCACTTGGAGTATCAAATTCAGCTCATTTTCAATTACTAAACACAAATCAGATAAAATCCAGCACAATTTCCATCAGATCCAGGGAAATAAAATCCTTTATCAATCACTTCAGGAAAACCACAAACCTTTATTTTAATAGATCAGAGCAGCCTAGGCCTGTTTTTATTCCTAAAAAAGCTGCTCCAAACCTGCTCCTTCTCCTCCTGAAGAGCTCTGCCACCACCAGTGCCACTCTGCCCTCACAGGGCCCCTATTTCCTCCCACTGTTTCATGCCTCAAGGAGCCCAGACTCAACATTTGGGTGATAATTTGAATAAATTAACAGATCTAATTCCTGAATCAGGGCCACGGGCAAGAGTGGAAGCTCCACCCTGAGATAAGAAAGATGAAGAAAGTCAGAATGGCTTTCCTGGGGAGGCCTCAATTCAGCACCTGAAGGGTATTCAAATAAACCCTTTTATTTTTTGGCCTAAAACAAAAACAAAGCAGAGATGGGAGTGCATGACCATGGGAAATAAGGCATACCTGTCTTTATTCTTGACATTGGGGGTCTCAGCCACGATGCCAGCATAGAGCCACATCTGATTGCCATCCTTGTACCTGGCCACCACCCTCCTGCCCACGTGGTGCCTCTCAGCAGACGGGTGGTAATCGTAGGCAATGTGGTTGCCCGAGAGCAAACTCTTTCCTTTGTTATCAAACTTCACTTTGTATTTCTTGCCAGCACCTGGAAAGACATTTTAAAGCAAACAGGAAATAAACAGAAGGGAAAATAAACAAAAGGCAAGTGGTTTCACCGTAGAATTCCAATGCTCTGAGATCATTTATTCAGAATTAATTCAGAATTAATTTCAAAGCCTTTCAGGATTTAATTTGGAGGGTGAAGCAGTGGAGGTGTGTTGCTCCTACAATCCCTTCCAGGTGACATCACGTGCTCTGACACCCTTTAATCCAGGTTTCCCACCCAAAATCCCAGGAGAGCCCACATACCCACTGGCTGGATGGCAATCAACGTCCCCTTGTGCCACGTCTTGGTTCTTTTTTTCCCCAAAATCCTCATGCCCACTTTGAGGTCCCCATCAGTGTTGAGATCATTGCTAGGGGCTGCAGGGACAGTGACAGGCTGGGCAGTGCCAGGAGGTTCCTGAGGGGGCTGTGCATCTACCAAGGAACAACAGCAGAAAGTCAGTTCTAAATCACCCAAAGCACAGCTGGAAGCACAGTTCTGGAAGAAGAATTCCTGTTTTTCTTCCTCTCAGGCAGCTCAAGTGCCTCCTTTTTACTGAATGGAAACAGCTTGGAAAAGAAGCAGGAATTCAGAACCAATCTACCCTGAATTAGAACAGCAGTTTGGGATCAATAAACATGAATGGAGATTTCCAGCAGGGAAAGCAGATCATTGTTTTTCCATTTTGGGAAGCAAGGGCACATGGCCCCTGGAAGCTCCCACACCTTTCTGTGCTTCCTGCAAGTTGGTTTTCTTGTTTACAGCATCCATGAATTTTGCAACATCCCGGGCAGATTTCCTCATGGCAGCCATTGCTTCCCTCAGCTGGAGGAAAGAGAAGGGAAACACAGAAACTTTTGGTTTTTTGCACCTAATACAACGTGGTGTCTCATAAAACCCCACATGAGGAAACATCTCTACGCAGGGCCTCCCCACTCACCAGAGTCTGATCCCTGGAGATTCTGGGACTGCTGCTGCCTGTCAGTGAAGAGAAAACAGTGGTTTAAAACCCTTTTTTTTTGTGAAAAAAATCCATCCTAATTAAATCACAGAGAGCAGAGGAAACAGGGAAAAGTGCCCATCCCAAATCTCTGCCAGGAAACCCAACCAGACAAAGCTTTTCCTCTGCCACCTCTCCCCATGTGGGATCATGGGGACAACAGTGAGGCAGGTGGGAAAAGGGTGAAATCCCACTGGGGACTCCAGGAATTCTGGGATTCCAGGAATTCTGGGACACAGACAGCGTCTGGCAGATGCTCCCCACGAGCTAAGGGCATTCCTTTGTCCCCATCCTTCCCCTGGCCCTGCTGGGGACACTGAACTGCATTTCTGGGACACAGACAGGATCTGGCAGATGCTCTCCTTGAGCTAAGGGCATCCCCTTGTCCCCAGCCCTCCCATGGCCCTGCTGGGGACACTGAACTGCATTCCTGGGACACAGACAGGGTCTGGCAGATGCTCTCCTTGAGCTAAGGACATCCCCTTGTCCCCAACCCTCCCATGGCCCTGCTGGGGACACTGAACTGCGTTTTGGGGATCCAAACAGGATCTGGCAGATTCTGTCCTTAGCTAAGTGCATTCCCCTGTCCCCACCCTGCCATGTCCCTGCTGGGGACACTGAACTGCATTTTTGGGACACAAACTGAACTGAACTGCATTTTTGGGACACAGACAGGATCTGGTAGATGCTCCCCACGAGCTAAGAGCACCCCCTTGTCCCCAGCCCTGCCCTGGCCCTGCTGGGGACACAAAGAGGATCTGACAGATGCTCCCCACGAGCTAAGAGCACCCCCCTGTCCCCAGCCCTGCCCTGGCCTGGCCCCCCAGGGACACTGAACTGCATTTTTGGGACACAGACAGGATCTGGCAGATGCTCCCCACGAGCTAAGAGCACCCCCTTGTCCCCAGCCCTGCCCTGGCCCCCCGGGGACACTGAACTGCGTTTCCAGCCCGAGTCCACGCTCATGACGTCGTCGTCCTCCTCGTCAGGGATCTCGATCACTTCCGTGGCCGCCGGTGCCTCGTCCTCCGAGCTGCTCTCCCGGTACTGCAGGCCCATCATGGAGAACAGCTCCTTGGCCAGCGTCTCGCACTTGTCCATGGCCCTGGGGGGGGAAACCAGCTGTGCCCCTGGAGCTCCACAGGGAGCTACCCCTGAACGCTGAGGGAGCGATGAGCCAGCCGAGGGAAGCGTCCTCAGGAAGGGTTTAAAGCCTTGGGGGGAAAGTTGTCAGTGTGCCTCGTTAAACAGCCACACCACGGGTCTGCCCTGAAGGAGAGGGAGCAGCCCCCCACATCCCCCTGCCCGGAACTGCAGCTCCCTCCAGGCCCACACACCTCACAGCATCGTCGATGAGCTGGTCAACGTGGGCCACCTCCTCCTCCTTGTGCCTCATGCACTGCTCCAGCTCCTCCAGCTGCTGCTTCCGCTGCCTCACCCACTCGGAATTCTCCACCTCCCTGTCGATGATCTCCCGCAGCTCCTCCATGGAGATGCCCAGCTCCTCCATCACCTCCTCCTGCAGCTCCTCCATGTCCTGGGAATCCATCTCGGCCGCACCTGAGGCCAGGGGAGGAAGGTGAGGTGATGAGGGAGAGGTTGGGGAGGGAGATCATGGGAGCTGCCTCACCCTTTCCCACCTTCCTCTGCCCCAACGTCCCCTCACAGCCCCCAGATACCCTCACAACCCCCCCAGTCCCCTCACAACCCCCCCAGTCCCCTCACAGCTCCGCCAGGTCCCCTCACAACCTCCAGGTACCCTCATAGCCCCCTCGATCCCCTCACAACCCCCCGGTACCCTCACAACCCCTCCCCTATCCCCTCACAACCCCTCCGGTTCCCTCACAGACCTGCCAGGTCCCCTCACAACCCCTCCGGTCCCCTCACAGCCCCCAGGTACCCTCACAGCCCCCTCGATCCCCTCACAACCCCTCCGGTACCCTCACAGCCATCCCGATCCCCTCACAGCCCCCCCCGCTCCCCTCATTGCCCCACACCGGGTCCCCCTCATCCCCTCCCAGCCCTGCCCGTCCATCCCACCCGCTCACAGGCCCCCACAGGCCTCCCCGTTCCCCTCAGCGCCGGCCGCCCCTCCTCACTCACCGGTGCCGCGGAACCGGAGCGGAGCCCGCCGCGTGACGTCACTTCCTGCGCGCGCCTGGCGCCCCCTGGCGGTCCGGGGTGGTGAGGGGACGGGGGAGAAATCCCCGAAATTCGGGAATAAATGAATTCCTCTGGGAATCGCGGGGTGAATCCCGCGGGAATCGGCGGTTCGGGGAGCTGCCGCGAACGGCCGGCCCGGTTTAAGTTACAAAGCAGGGATGTAGAGGCCGGGAAAGCCGCGGTTCGTTCCTGAGGCGGCCCCGGTTCGTTCCTGAGGGAGCCCCGGGACTGCCCGGGGGCGTTGGAGCCGTTACCGAACCCCCCAGAACGGTCCTTTAACCGCCACCTCGGAGGGGTTCGAGACACGGAGGGGACACGGGGGAAACGGGGAAAACGGGGGGAAATGCGAGGAGTGGGGGAAATGGGGCGAAATGGGGGAAATTGGGGAGTGGGGAGCAATGGGGAAAACAGGGAGCAATGGGGGAAATTGAGGAATGGGGAGCAATGGGAGAATGGGAGCAATGGGAGAATGGGGAAATTGGGGAGCAATGGGAGAAATGGGGAAAATCAGGAACAATGGGGGAAATGGGGAATTAATGGGGAGAATGGGGGAAATGGGAGAAATGGGGAAAATCAGGAACAATGGGGGAAATGGGGAATTAATGGGGAGAATGGGGGAAGTGGGGAATCAATGGGAGAAATGGGGGGAAAATGGGGAATCAATGGGGGGAATGGGGGAGCAATGGGAGAAATAGGGGAAATTGGGAGCAATGGGGAATGAGGGAGGGAAATGGGGCTCCTGGAGGCAGGGGGTCCCACAGAGGATGGGGGTACCGGGACCACCAGCAGCTCTGAGCTAACGGGTGCTGCTGGTGGGGCTGAGGCTCCCTGGAGCACCCTGCGGGGTTTGGGGGTCCCGGGGGGGCCATTTCGGGGTCAGTTGATGGGCTCCTCCTCCCAGGTGGAGGTGGGAATGGCGCTGTAGGGATCCACCACCAGGCGGGCGCAGCGCACGGCCATGGCCAGCAGGAAGAGCCCCAGCAGCACCACGAAGGCCGTGGCCACGGCTCTGTCCACGTCCAGGGCGGGCAGCGCCGTGGGGGGCTCCATGCAGGGACCCTCGGGGGGGTCTGGCACAGCTCCAGAGACTCAGGTGGGTCTGTCACAGCTTCAGGGACCCCCAGGTGGGTGTTCCTTGGCTCCAGGGACCCTCAGGTGTCTCTTTCCCAGCTCCAGAGATCCTCAGGTGGGTCTGTCACGGCTCCAGAGATCTTCAGGTGTGCGTTCCTTTGTTCCTGGGACCCTCAGGTGGGTTTGTCACAGCTCCAGAGACCCCCAGGTGGGTGTTCCTTGGCTCCAGGGACCCTCAGGTGGATCTGTCACAGCTCCAGAGATCTTCAGGTGGGCGTTCCTTTGTTCCAGGACCTTCAGGTGGGTCTGTCACAGCTTCAGAGACCCTCAGGGGGGTGTTCCTTGGCTCCAGGGACCACTCAGGTGTCCCTTTCCCAGCTCCAGCGACCTTCAGGTGTCCCCTTCTGGCTCCAGAGACCACTCAGGTGTCTCTTTCCCAGCCCCAGGGACCCTCAGGTGGGTGTTCCTTGGCTCCAGGGACCCTCAGGTGTGTCTGTCACGGCTCCAGGGACCCTCAGGTGGGTGTTCCTTGGTTCCAGAGACCCTCAGGTGTGTCTGTCACAGCTCCAGAGACTCTCAGGTGTCCCTTTCCCAGCTCCAGGGACCCTCAGGTGGGTGTTCCTTGGTTCCAGGGACCCTCAGGTGTCTCTTCCTGGCTCCAGGGACCCTCAGGTGTCTCTTTCCCAGCTCCAGGGACCCTCAGGTGTCTCCCAGCTCCAGGGACCCTCAGGTGTCTCCTCCCAGCTCCAGAGGCTCCTCAGGTGCCTCTCCCAGCCCCAGGGATCCTCCAGCACGTGTCCCCCAGCACTCAACTCCCAATGACATCCCTGAGGGGCCAGATCAGGGGCGAATTCATGGGGCTGAGGGGTCAAAACCACCCCAAAAAAAAGGTGGGAAATGTGTCTTTGAGTGCCCTCTGCTCCTTCCTTACCTTCGTGGTGTCAGTGCCGGCTCCAGCCCTTCATGAATTCTGCAGGAATGCGCCGGCATCGCTTTTCACACACAGCCCAGAGGATCAGATTCCCACCCCACACCCCCTGCTCCCAAGGCTCTGGGTCCCTTCACGGGTCTTCCTGGTGATTTGGGAAGCATTTGGGAGGATTTATCCCCAAAATCTAAAAGGCTTGCATGTGAGAGGATTTCAAGGTAGTTTTTTACTTTTATTGAAATAGACTGGGAAAAACTCTTGGAAAATGCATTGAACTGAGCTGCCCTTTTGGATCTTGCAAGACAGCTTCATGAAAACCCCAGAACACCCAAAATATGCCCAAAATCTCCTTCAAGTTTATTTATTTTCCCCCTCTGAGAGAAAAAATTATCGCTTTGGGAAGGCAGTGAAGCTCTGACACCCCCAGAGCTGGGCTGTGGGGGTGTTGCAGAGATTTTTCAGCAGAGGATGAGGTGTGGGGTCCTGCTGGGGGCCCCAAATCCCAGTCCTGACCAAAAAAAAAAAAATAAAAATAAAGAAATTTCCAATTCCAATCCCAGTTCTGACCCAAATCACGTGTGCAGTCTGGATCCGCATCTTCATTCCCTGGGGTGCAGAAGCCCAACCTCACCTCAGTCTCAACGCCGAGATTAATTTTAATTTTTAATTTTTATCCTAATTAATATTTTAATCTTAATTCAAATCCTAATGTTGCGTGACGTCATCAACACTCCCGCTATAGCCACGCCCTCTCGAAGAAGTCCCGCCTCCTTTTTCGGTGGGGGCGGGGCGAAGGCGGCTGTGCTCCGCCCCCAGCCGTGCCCTCCGTTTATCCCCGCCCCCCAGCCCTCCATTTGGACCAATAGCAGCGCCTCCTCTCCGCCTGTCCCTCCTCCCGCCCCCCGGTTGAACCAATAGGAGCCCGCCGTGCCGCTGGCCCCGCCCCCTGGCCGGCGGGGCTGTGGGGCCGGCGGAGGTTTTCCTGCGCCGCCATCTTGGCTCGGCGGAGCGGAGCGAGCGGCCCGGGACCCCCGCCATGGCCGCCACCGCCGCCAGCGCGGGTGAGCCGGGCCGCGGCGGCACAAGCGGGGCTGGGGAGCGGCCTGAGCGCCTCAGGGAGGCCCTGGGGGGCTGAGGGGGAGCACAGCGGGCTTGAGGGGGGCCTGAGAGGACCCAAAGGCTCTGGCGGGGCCTGGGAGGGTGAGGTCGACCCTCAGGGGCGGGGGTGTCGTGAGGGGCTCTGAGGGGCTGACAGGGGCGTGAGGGGGCTCTGCACGGGGGGAATGGCACAGGGGGATGGGAGCTGTGTTCCCTGGGTTTGGGGTCCCCGGGGAGCCCCCCACGAGGGACCCTCCAGGTGGGTCTGGGCTTGCCGTCATCACTCGTCTGGATTTGTTCTTGACGCCTTCTGTGGGTTTTAGCCCCTTTCTCAGCTGTGTTGGGCTGAGGTTTTCCTTGACTCCCAGCAAGTCTGTTTGAAGGTTTTGCACAGAAGTCCCTGTGGAGCAGGGGAGGGCCTGGAGCGCGAGCTTCGGTTCCTCAGGCTGCTCCCCAGAGTCCTCACCTCCCCTGCACAGGAAGCTGGGAGCTGCTGAGCCCTGATTCCTGCCAGAAAAATACCTGATTTTATCAATTTTCTGGCTAAACTGCTCTGCACTGAGCTCATATCCAGATTAACCCAGCGTCTGTGAAGCCGTGATGGATTTACAACGTGGTGGCTGAGATCAGAATCTGAGCTTGTTTGTGTTTTTGGGGTTTTTTTTAATCTTAGCTTGTGCTTTGTGGCTCCTCTTGTGGCTTGAGGGTCGTGAGGCACGCTCAGGTTTATCCAGGAGTGTTCAGTGACACTGCTGAAGGATTCTGGGGTTTTATTTTGATGGTTTTGTGGCTTTTGGTGGTGAAAAAACACACTGGGGACTCATCTGGTTTGGGAGGGGGGAAGACACTCGTGGGTGCCCAAGCATTTGTGGAAGTGGAGTCTTCAGGGTTCCGTGGTTTTTTGCATAAGAAAGTTTTAAATTCTGAAAGAAAAGAGAAGGAATTTTCAACATCTGTGTTTAATATTTATAATCATGGGCAGAGCAGCCAGCTTTTACACAGAGGGAGGGAAATACACAAACAGTAAACATGGAGATTATGATGAGATTAAATTCTGGAGAATTCTCACAAATAATGTGGGTCTTCTTTTCCTTAAAGTGTTAAAAAACGGATTTCAGGGCTCCAGTGAATGCTGGATAACGCCCCAAAATACCCAGAATGTCTTCATTTCAACCCCTTAGCAATGGAAGAAACATTCTTTTCTTAATTTCTATACTTCTTCTTGGAGAAAGTTCCCATGGGGATGAAAGTGCTGAGCTGGCATTGCATGGGAAACAAGCTGAAAACCTCCTGCTTACTTAAAAAAAAAAATCAATTTAATGTACCCCAGACACAGAAATTGAGATGTTTTGTAAATAAAAAACCATAAAAGCAGAAATATCAAAGCCTTCTAGTTGTGAGTGAAACGCAGGGTACTTTTAAGGTTGGTTTATCTGCTCCTGACATTTTGGGGAGCTCACAAATGGGTGAATTTAAAGCAAATCTTGTGAAATTTGATGTCCAAACGTGAACCTGGCAATTAACCCCCCACCGAAGCTTCTGCAGCAAAAAGCACCAGTTTTGTACAATGAAAATGTACATTGAAGCTGCAGCAGCCCCTTTTGTAAATCCCAGCTGGGAATATTTGCAGTAATTTTGTTTTGGAGCCTTTGGGATGCCAGTGGTTGCAGCAGAGCCTTTCCCAGGGGAGCTGGGCTGGGAGCCTGGAGCACTGCTGGGGGTTGGGGTTTACATTTGCTTTTTTCTGGCCTTAATTAGCTGCAGCTCATGGTGTGGGGAAGCAGGGATTGCTTCTGGGAAGGCACACAGACTTTAGAGCCCCAACCTCACCCCAGTCTCAAACCCAAACCTTAATTTTAATTTTAATATCAATTCCAGTCCCAGTGTTACCTGTTCCAGCCAGGATGTTGGAAACCCACCTGGGACTCTGGTCTGGACACCTCCAGGGATGGTGACTCCAGAGCAGCCCTTTGTGGGGAGGAATTTCCCTCACAGCCACCCTAAAGCTGCCCTGGTGCAGCTCGGGGCTGTTTCCTCTCGTGCTGGTGTTCCCTGGGAGCAGAGCCTGGCTCCAGCCTCCTCCCAGGAGTGAAAACTCCTCCCTGTGCTCCAGGAATTCACCTCGCTGTGGAATGGGGAGAAGACAGAACTTGGGAAGGAATCTTTGTGTTCTGTGTGTTTCCTGGCAATCCCAAAGGGTGAAAAAGCCAGAGCTTTTCCCCTTCTCGTTATTTCTGATCATTCTTCAGAATTTATTCTTCTAATAATCTCCATGTTTGCTGCCTGTGTGTTTCCCTCCCTCTGCTCTCCCTGCCCGTGCTGTCCCTGGTTTTGGGGGGCTGTGGCCCCTCTGCTCCTGCAGAGCAGTGCCAGCTCCTGGTGCCCAACCTCGGGCTCTGCCCTGAGCTTCCACCTGAGCCACGAGAGGGAGATGTTCCTCATGGGATGCATTTTGGGCTCCTGGGAGATCTCAGAGGTTTGAAAAGCAATTCCTGTGTCTGCCTCCTCAGCCCTGCCTGGAGAACAGCACAGTGTCACTTCCTTCCCCTGCCCAGGGAGGAAATTCCTTCCCCTCAGGAAAGGGATTCTCCTCTGTGCTCCAGAAACTTCATTTCTGTTCCCACCATGTTCAGATAGGGCTGGGGAAAAGGAGGAACCCTCCTGGCCTGCTTTATTCCCACTTGAAACTTCATTTTGTCAAACAGAATCCTTGGATGTCACCTTGGGACTTCACAGCAGCATCTGAGTGATCCAAAATCCAGCAGAAAGGAGATGGGGAAGGGTTTCCACCTCTGGTTTTTTGTTCTCCAGATGTATTTTTGAGTTGCAGAGGTGTTGGATGGGCTGTGCTCACTCCTGCTCTTGGTTGGAGTTGTTGTTTTTGGCTCTTTCCTCGAGCTGGATGCTTATTCCATACTGTAGTCACCCCTGGGAAATACTATGGATCTGCAAGGAAAAAGCTTCCTCAGCAACACCAGCTGCTTGGAGGAAAACAAACCAGGCAGGCAGAGAGGCTGGGAATGTTATTGTGATAAAATATATTTAAATTCTGGCAGAAATACCAGAAATTTGGGAACGTGTTTGCTCTGAGATCCAGGCACACCACGGAGGTGATTGCACAGCTCCACTTTTAGCTGTAAATAAACCAATATGCAGCTCTGGGAGTGAAATTAAACTGTTGTTGGACTGAAATCTGGCTTTGTGCAGTGGAGAAGAGCTTGGGAACCCCAGCTTAAAGCCCATTTTTTCCCTAATTCATTAATCCTGACCTCAGTTCTTCACTTTGTCCCCCAAGTTGTGGCTGTTTCCTGCACAGGCTGCTCTCAGGGTGGGTTGGGAAACCCAACACTGGCGTTTTTGGGGTATCTGGGTAGATTTGGGGTCCCTTAGCTTTGATAAAGCAGAAGTGGTTTGGGACCTGCATCAGGCTCAGTTTGCAAAGGTTGTGGTGGAGGTTTTTGGGTTGGAGCAACTGTTTTGGGGCAGTTTTGCAGCACCCACAACCATTAAAATATGCACAGAGCTGACTTATTTCAGCAAAACAGGAAAAAATGGTTTAAAATGGATTTAAAAATTCACTTTCTGATGTGGAACTGACTGAATGTAGAGGAGCATTGCTTGGGCTCTGATGGTGATGCTGGGATGTAGATTCAGCATAAGCCACACTGAGCAAGCTCTGAACTACTGCAGACTGTGTTATCTGTGCTCCTGAACATCCAGGATTAGGGGAAAATACAGGAAATACACAGGGAAATACAGGAAACACACAGAAAAATACAGGAAAATGGAATCACAGACTGGTTTGGGGTGGAAGGGACCGCAGAGATCACCTGAGCCATGGCTGAGCCACCTCACATTTCTTCAGGGTGCCCCAAGCACTTGTGGGAGAGCACAGGCAGGCCAGTAATGGTGCCCACTGGTCTGTACTGGTGAGGACCAGAAGTGATCAGCTGAACAGTGATGAGTTTTGAAGTGTTTTATGATGAGTTTTGAAGTGTTTTACGAGCATCCTTTGTCTCAGACTGGGCAGTGAACCCTCTGCAGGCTGGTGTCATCAGGGAAACTCGCAGCTCTGCTCCTCCTCCCTCCCTCCTGGTGCAGCCCCAGCCCCTTGCCTGCTCCCAGCAGGCTCCTCCTCTGTCCAAAAAGGCAAACCACACATGTCTGGGTTTGGCAGGCTCAGCCGTGCAGCTGAGGAAGCAGCGTGTGCTCCTGGCTGGGAACGGCCCCTCGGTGCAGCACATGAAAGGACACAAGCACACATCACCCCAGATCCAGCCCCAGCAGATGCTGCCACACCACTGCTTCTAGCTGGGGAGTGTTCTACTGAGCCGGAGCGGCTTGGAAAATAAAACTGGTTGATTTCTTTGGGTTTTTTTCACTCCTGTTTAGAGATGGCATCCGATGTTTCCTCGCTGGGTGCTGCCGTTGGCTCCGGGAACTCCGGCTCGGGAGCCCAGGCTGGAGGAGCTGTGGCTCAGAGACCCAGCAAGAGACGGCCTGGGTGAGTGAGGGGCAGAGGGAGGGAGTGCTGGGGCTGTGCTCTGTGGGAAAAAGGCCTTTTTGAGGAAGTTTTGTTCTCCAGAAAGAGCTGTCAGCTTCGGGAGGGGCAGCTGTGGCTGCTTCTCAGAAGTTTCCTGCTTCTTTCAGGTGGGCTCTGTCCAGTTCTTTCCCTTTGTGGTGGTGTCTTTGTGGCAGCTACACCCCTTGAAGAGGGGATTTATTGACATATTCAGAGGGGACTAAAAGCTTTGCACCTCCCAGAAGGAGCAAATGCACACCGAGGATTGAGAGCAAGACAGGAGTTGCTGCAAGACCTGGGGGAACAGAGAATCTGGGTTTTGGGGACTCACTCCAACCTTTGCAGCTGTGCTGTCCTTGGGAGGGGTGGGGGGAAGCCACAGTGTGCTTGTGGGAGGCTCTTTGTTTGCTAAAAATGCCTTTGCAAATTCAAAGGGAGCTGAGTGGCTGTTCGCAGATTTCTGGCACGAGAAATTGCCTCGTAATTTTCGAGCAAACTGAAATCTGTCTCTGCACCCCTCCCAGTCACTCAAACTCTTTCCTTCAGCCCCATTTGCTGCTGCTCCCACTCCCCTGCAGCTCCTCCCCTGCTGCCTTCTCCTCTCCATCCACACTTTTCCATCCCAAAAGGAAAGGTGAAAAATCTTCTGTCCTTCCACATGAACTGGTCAGAAGTGGGGTTTTGGCCTTGTGTGAGCAAACACTGCACAAACTGAACTTAACTCCAGGAAGATTTTACTCTCCACTTGTTTTGTTTTGTTTTAACTTTAAATGCACCCAATCCAGGCTTTTAAACTGGGAATGCTCCATCTGTAGGCTGTTAATGGTCCCTGATTCTAGGAGATCCAGGCTTTTGGAACAGAAGGTTGGGATTTGGTGGATGCTCCAAGTGGGTTTTCTTCCTTTGGAACTGTTTTTCCTTGTTCTGTTCCTGACACCTAAAAGAAACCCCTTTCCAAGCTTTGTTGGTTGTTTCACATTAGGATCACTAAATTGCATTGGGATTACTTAATTTTTCCTTTCAGGAATCATCCATGGGGACAGACAGAAAAGTAATTTAAAGGAGAAACCAGTTAGCAGTTATCTTTTTTTCTGTTTTTCAGGCTGGATTTTGATGATGATGGAGAAGGGAACAGTAAATTCCTCAGGTGAGGGAGAACATGGCATCCAGAAGTTTCTGTCCTGTGATCTAGCTGTGTCTGTGTGTTTTCCCTGGAGCAAGATCTTTCTGCTCCTGTGGCTTTTCCTCTCTGGAAGCAGTGGGAATTGCTCCAGTTCCTCAAACTCTTCCCTTTCTCTCAGTCAGCAATATTCCTCCATCTCTGTGGCTTTTGTTACTGCCTCAGACATTAATTAATCCTCATCTGCTGTAAGGATGCTTCAGCTCCAGAGACATCCTTATTCCTGAGGAGTTGGCAAGGCTGTGAGGATCTCCTCATGATCCATATGGAGCACAGAAGACTTGGAATATCTTGTGGCATTTATCTGTAGCCTCCCTACATGCTTTAGGACTGAATAACTCCAGTGATACTGGAGTTAACTCCAGTAAAAACTCCAAATAACTCCAGTTCCAGTGGTACTGGAATTCCCTGCATTCCTGTGCTGTAAGGGTGGCTGTGGAATGGTTTCAGGGTGATGAATGTAGGATTTACCAAGAGAAACCCTTGGGTGGAGGTCCTGATTTGGGCTACCTTTATCTTCCAAGTGCCATTTAATCTGTTTCTTGGTATGGGATTAAACTGTGTGTGATCCCACCATCCTTGATTGGTGGAAAACCCCGTGGAGGTGATGCCAGTAATTCACCCATTGTGTTTGAGGTGATCAATGAATTATCCTGCACTGCCCACCCACTGCCAAGTTGGCCTTTTTAACCCCAGGCATTCTTTGTGGGAGTTATTAAACCTTAAATCTCAGTGGTTTTTTGGGAAATAATTCAGTGTAAACACTTTAACCTCTCTCCCTTCTCCTAGATGTGATGATGACCCGATGCCAAACGATAAAGAGAGATTTGCCAGGTAAGGATTTGATGATTTAAAAGCTTTTTTGTGCCAAAAAAACCTTAATATGAGAGAGATCCTGCAGCTCCCTTCTCACAATCATCTCTCTTTGAAGTGATCCTCATACTCCTTGAAGTTTTTTGGACCAGTTCATTGAGTGTGACAATGACATTCCTCTTTTTCACCATTCCTTTCAGCTCTGGCCTTGGACTCTCTTTCTTTTCTCCTGCTCAAGAAACTTGCAGAGATTTCAAGTTTCCTGCTTAGTACAAGCTTTCCTTGAACACATTCCTGGCACACATTGGGATTTGTGTGTTTTGTAGGGAATTACACAGAAACTTTACAAATTGGGGGTTTTCTGGAGATTGCAGGGAATGCTTTGATCAGTTTTTGGTGTCTGACAGTATCTCTGAGTGTTGGGACTGAGCCCTTGGTATTTTTACAGCTATTTGAAGCTCCATTCTCTTTTCTGGACACATTCCAGCCCATCAATGTCCCACTTCCCAGGAGGGGCCCAAAACTGCCCCCAGGATTTGGGGTCACTCTCCTACTCTTACCTGCCAAAGGGGCTACAGGGAATTCCAAGCTGGGATTCTCCAGCTTTTTGAGTGGTTTGAGTCCTTCTGAAGTCAAACAAATCAAAAATACATTAGAAATATCAGATTACTTCTAATATTAGAAATAAGCAAATTAGAACTAGGTCACAGCCTCAGAAAATGTTTTGAAACTCCAACACATCAGGCACCAATTTAATGTAGAATGTTGCAAACTAATGACGGTTTTATTTTATGGAATTGCTCTGCAAAACAGACCTGTCCCTAGGCTGGGTTTCCTAGTCCATCTTTCCATTTTTTTTTTCCATTTCTTTCAACTTTTTTTCCATTTTTAGCTTAGCTGGCTAATTTTATTTTTAGGTCTGATGATGAGCAGAGTTCAGCGGATAAGGAGAGACTTGCCAGGTAGGAGAATGGAGATTTCAAGCATGGACAAGCAGAGTTTTTCCTTTCCTTAATGTTTCTCTAGGCATCCCTTCTCTTTTTTTTTTTTTCTTTTTTTTTTTCCCCCTCCTTCCCTCATCTGCTGCAGAGGATTTAACAAACTCCTGGAAATGGCTGTGGAATTGGGATTAGGAGGGGATAGGCATTGAGGAAAGGCACAGCTCATCCTTGGAAGAACCTTTTTAGGGAATACATGGAAGGATTTATTTACCAGAGGCCACAGGGTGCTCCTGCTTTCACCTGTAGCTGACCTGTGCTAAATACAGTTCCTCTTGTCCTGGGTCAAGGTGCCAAGCTGTCCATCTGGGCAGTTTTGTGTCCTGGGAATGCTGTTGGACTCTCAGAACAGGCAGGAAAAGGTGTGTTAGCTCAGGTGTTTACCTTCCAGGAAAGGTGGTGTCACTGGAAACAGGATTTAATTTTTCCCTGAGTTTCTATTAGTAATTAATGAGAGAATGTGCCTGAAACCAGCAGAACAGTCACCTGGAATCCAGGAGTGGGCCCTGAGGACACCTGTGCCCACATCCAGGTCATTTGTCACCTGTGCACACCTGCAGCAGCCTCAACACCTGAGCCCTTCATTTTCCACCTTACAGACTTAACCCAGTCCTGGGCAGTTTTGTCTTTAAACAAAGCCTGACCCCCAGAGTGCCTTTGCTGAGTGCACTGAGCTGTGCTGAGATGTTTGAGGAGGTCAGGAAGGCACAGAGGTGTCCCCCAGGATGGACAATCCCAGTTCTCCCATCCTTTCCTCGTGGAAGAGTGAAATGTAAATGCCTGGTGATTCCCCAGTAGTTTCTGTAGTTGAAGGATCTTTGTTTTTCACCCCTGAGCTTGTGAGTTTAGAGAAGCTGCCTGACTCAAAGGTGAGGTCACTGAATGTCTGCACACACCTCGTGGTGATAAATGCTCCATTTTGGTATTTATCCTGTTTATTCACCTGCCTATCCTTGCTCCTTCCAACACTTCCATCTCATTTCACTTCCCACCATGTGCTTCCTTGCACATGATCCATCCTTCTCTATAGGAAACCTGGCTTTTAAGCTCTGTTTTGGAAAACCCACCTCAGGATCCCAGTTAAGTTATCTATCCTGGATAAAAGAACCAAGTTCTGGTGTGTGGGACTGATGGGAACTGTGCCCTGTGAGCCAAAGGGGTGCCAAGAGCCTCTTTAGGTGGCAGCAATGGCCACAGTGCCTCTTTGGAGGTCAGTGCCACCACCCAGGTGCTGCCTGCTCCACGTTGGTTGGCCTTGATGATCTGTGCAGAAATGAGGTGTGACCTGCTTGGAAGCTTTCCCTGCTGTGCTGGTGAGAGAGCTCTTGGTGTCACTGAGAAGTGGCTTCCCAAAGCACCTCAAGGTGAGACCCAGCTGATTCAGGTCACGCCGAATCCTGGGGTGGCTGGGGCTGGAAGGAGCCTTAGAGCTCATCCAGTTGCACACCTCCCGCTAGCCCAGGCTGCCCAGAAGAGCAGGTGCCCAAGTTTTAGCTGCAGACCTGGTGGGTCTGGTGCTGCAGGTGATCTCATCCACCCTGGGATGGACAGTGCTGAGGTCACCTGCAGTGAGGTGACGCCGCTTTGGGAGCAACTCCTTTGGCTTCCTGCAGCGTTGTATGGTGGATGGGGAAGGTCAGCCCAGGTCCTCGCTGTCCCCAGGTTCCAGGGAGCTGCTGTGACTCTGAGGAAGGTCCAGGTGTAGCCTCTCCTCCTTGCCCTGTCTCCACATTCCCTGTGCACGCCCAGCATGCGAGGCTTGACTCCTAACCCTGACACCTCCGTGTGTGACACCCGTGCGAGCGCTGACGTGGGGACACGGCTCAGCCTCCCCTGGCAACTTCACCTTCCTCCTTTTCTCCTCCTCGACCTCTGGCAGGGAGAACCACAGCGAGATCGAGCGCAGGAGGAGGAACAAGATGACAGCCTACATCACGGAGCTGTCGGACATGGTGCCCACGTGCAGCGCCCTGGCCCGCAAGCCGGACAAGCTGACCATCCTGCGCATGGCCGTGTCCCACATGAAGTCCCTGCGTGGCACTGGCAACACCTCCACAGATGGCACCTACAAACCCTCCTTTCTCACCGACCAGGTATAAAAAAAGTCCCTTTTTTATTAAGTTGTCTTAATGTCCTGGAAGGTCACAGTGAGATGTCCTTGAAGCCTTCTGATCTTGGCTTGATGCTGCTTTGGGGGAATTGCAGCAATCAGAGTGGAAAATGAAACAACGGGTGAGGGGAGAGGTTTTAGCTGTGGAGTTGAGAGGTGTCTGTGTGCCTGCAGGAACTGAAACACCTGATCCTGGAGGCAGCTGATGGCTTCCTGTTCATCGTGTCCTGCGAGACGGGGCGCGTGGTCTACGTGTCGGACTCGGTGACGCCGGTGCTGAACCAGCCGCAGTCCGAGTGGTTCGGCAGCACCCTCTACGAGCAGGTGCACCCCGACGACGTGGGCAAGCTCAGGGAGCAGCTCTCCACCTCCGAGAACGCCCTCACAGGTATGGCAACCTCAGCTGGGGTGTGAGGGGCTGGCAGGTGGGAGAGCCAGCAGAGGACTTGGATTAAACCCTTCCCTTTGTAGAGGGAACCAAGCCCTGGTGCCTTTCTACCAAGGATGCTGCAGCCCCCCCCGAGAATGCATCTAAAGGTACCACCAGGGACACTCGTGTCCTGCCAGTTCCCAGGACGTTACCTGGCACCACACCTGGCTTGGTGGGAGGACTGCCAGTGCAGCAGCATCTCCTTTTTCTTTGCTTTGTTTAGGTCGTATCCTCGATTTGAAGACGGGGACTGTGAAGAAGGAAGGGCAGCAGTCCATGAGGATGTGCATGGGCTCCCGCAGATCTTTCATCTGCCGGATGAGGTAGGAAGGAATTGCTGGGGAAATCTCTGAGCCTAAAGCCAAACTTGCTCCCTAACCCTGCCCCTTCCATGCTTTTATTTCAGCTTTTTTGGGGCTCATTTTGATGTTGACATGATAGAATATGGCTGAGCTTTTCCTGCAGTCAAATTCTTGAGATGTTTGTTTGCCTTGTTGTCGCAGAAGATCCAGTTTAAAGTAACACTTAGTTTCAGCCCCAAGTGTCCTTGAGTTCTGCAGACTGAGGGGTTTCTGTGATGGAAATTCTTCTTATTGAAGATGTCCACATTATTTCCATGTTGATCAAGAAAGATCAAATCCTTTCTAACCCTGGTGCAGGTGTGGCAACAGCTCTGTGGATCCAGTCGCTGTCAATCGTCTCAGCTTCATGAGGAATCGCTGCAGGTAAATGACACAGAAATAGCATCTACACATACAGCACATACATAACACAGCTAAACACCTTGCCTCGCCTTCCCCCACTGCAGCACAACCTCTTTCTGTCTCCCAAGGAATGGTTTAGGTGCAGCCAAGGATGGAGAACCTCACTACGTCGTCGTGCACTGCACAGGCTACATCAAAGCCTGGCCCCCAGCAGGTAACAATTCACCTTGTGCTCAGGTGGGCTGGGTTTAGGAGCACATGGTCTAATGTTGCCATTCCAGGAGCAGAATGTGCCAGGAAGTGCTTTGTAAATGTATCTATGACTTTTATTTTAAGATTGACTTAATTTTTGCAGGTGAAGCAACAGAGGTCTCTGTATGTAGAGGATGAAAATAATCCTGAACTATCTGATGTGCAGCTTTTGCTGAAATTCAGATATTTTCATTCCTTCTGGTGAAAAAGGGGAGGGTGGACACCTTAATTTACAAAATCCCTTAATGGGGAAGAGTATTGAGTTACAGACCAGGGCAGAGAGATGTCTTGAAATCCATTCCTCTGAAATTTTCCCTGTACTAACCTTGCTGGAATTTTTGGCCCTCCCCTCCCAGGTGTTTCTCTGCCTGATGATGACCCCGATGCTGGCCAGGGCAGCAAGTTCTGCCTCGTGGCCATTGGCAGGCTCCAGGTGAGTGCCCTGTTCCCTTTTCCATCATTTCCTTATCCTGAGGGTCCCCAGATTTAAACTGCTCTGTCTGAAAACATTCCCCGATAGCCACAAATCCCAGTGCAGGGCTGGCAGCTCAGGGTTGGTGACTGTCCCTGTGTTCCTGGCAGGTGACCAGCTCCCCCAACTGCACAGACATGAACAATGTGTGCCAGCCCACAGAATTCATCTCCCGACACAACACCGAAGGAATTTTCACCTTCATCGACCACCGGTGCGTGGCCACCGTGGGTTACCAGCCCCAGGTGAGGACCTTTAGGGGCTTTTTTTTTAAAAAAAGTGCTCTTTAAATTTAATTTCCTCCTCCATCATGGCTCTGCTTGTCCAGCAGAGCTGATAAACCATGCCCAGGGCTTAACCCAGACATGTGTTTCTTCTCCACTGGTTGCTTTTCCATGTGTTTTTCCAAGTCCTTTGATCATGGGAAGGCTGGGTGGCTCTGGATTATGTCAAGTGTCAATTAAAGCCATTTTTGCCTCAAATTGAATTAAAGATCAAACATTAATCAACAGCTGTTGTGCTTTTCTTTTGAAAAACAGCACTCCAGCTCTTGTGCTTGGGTTGTGTAACAGGGATTTGGGGGGAAGGAGCAGGAACTACCTGTCCAAAGATGGATTAATTATGGAATCTGCCTGCCAGATGAACTGATTCAATCTCTCACAATTCCTTGAAAAATAGGAACTCTTGGGGAAAGACATTGTGGATTTCTGCCATCCAGAAGACCAACAGCTTTTACGGGACAGTTTTCAACAGGTAAAAGCATCACAGCTGCCCTTTGCATGCAGGGTGGAATTCAGATTGGACTTTGTTCCGACATTGGAATGTCTTGGTGCTTGCAAAGCAACAAAATTGACTAGAAAAACAAAGCTTAGATAATTCTCCTGTGCAAACAGTTGCAGATTTAGCCATATCATTGAATGCAAAATGAAACAGAAGCATCTGATGTCTTAACTCCTGAATCCAGTCTTAAGTCCAGCTCTGCTGCTGGCCCAGTTGGCTTTTAGGGCCAGGGATGTGGCTCCCAAGTGCCTGCTTGACTTGGCTGAAACCCTGGTTCATCTCTAGGGCCCAGCCCAGTGCTGCAGAACCCGCAGTGGAGGTGGTTTTCTTGCCCTGTTATTTCTGAGGGCCTTGGACTGGTGGCAGGGCAGGTAAGGCTGCCCCTGTGGTTTCATGACTCCAAAAAACCAGCTGCTCATATCCATTGCTCCAAACCGTTGGAATGGGAAGCGACAGCATGTGTTCCATTTCTTGGAGGCTTTTCCATACATCTCACCAGTGCAAAGAGATAAGAGAAGCGAAGCCAAAAAAAGGGGATTTTTAGATTCCCCTCCTGGATCCTTTAGGAATCAAGCTGTCCCAAGGGAATTGTGCCATTTAGTTTGGGAAGACTGAGATGTGGTGGTCCAGGTTTGAGGCAAAGGGCCATCACAGGGGTCTGAGGGGGGGAACTCGTGCTCAGGTTGCTCTTCCCCACCTTTGATCAGGTGCTACTGGTGTAATTCCATTGTTTATTTTAGGTGGTGAAGTTAAAAGGCCAGGTGCTGTCGGTCATGTTCCGCTTCCGATCCAAGAACCGGGAGTGGCTGTGGATGAGAACCAGCTCATTCACCTTCCAGAACCCCTACTCGGATGAGATCGAGTACATCATCTGCACCAACACCAACGTCAAGTGAGTACCTGCACTCCGGCTCTCAGCCCCCAAGAACCCCCAGCTGGGCAGCCTCCATCAATTCCCACAGCCCTGGGGAAGTTCCTAAGTCCCTGCAGCTCCCGTTCTCTGCTGGGCTGTGCCAGGCACTGGAGGGTTACAAAGTGCAGGAATTGTCTTTTTGTGTGGCTTAGCAAGCTGCCAGAATTCAGCTCCAGCAGTGCCTGAAATGAGTGAAATCTGCCTTGGAATGCTCTTGGATTCCTGTGACAGCCCAGGGGGTCCCATCTTTGGGAATGGTCAAAGCTGCTCTCTCTGTCCATGAGGGAAAAGAGGAACTCTGTGAGGGAGTTCCACACCCCTTGCAAGGACCAAGAAGTTGTGCCTGTGTGTGATCTAGAGCTGCAGGCTTGGCAAGGGCAGCTCCAGCAGACAAACAGAAGGCTGCATTGCCTGGGAAGGGGAAATCCGGGATTTTTTTGCCACGAGGCAAAGTAGCACTGCTTCCCTGCAGAGCTGAAATCTGCTGCAAGCCTGATTTCCTGCCCCATGTCAGAGCTCTTTCTTTGAACTTCTTCATTCCACACACAGCCGTTCCCACATCCAGAACCCAAAAATCCCTGTGGAGGTTCAGAGCAGAGCAGTGGTGTCTGTGTGGTTGTGTTTGGGGTGTGCAGGGACTGAGTATGGAGAGGGAGGCACAACCCCCACCCCTGGAGCATCCTTTTCCATGCCACCACCTTGCAAGGAAACCAGGAGAAAACTCACCCAAAAACCCCTTCACTCAAGGTTTTTTGCATCTTGTCCCAGCCAGCCACACCCTGCTACACACAGGACTCAGCTTTGCTACTAGTTGGGACTTTTTAAATCTCTTTTTTTTTTGTGTTTGCTTTGAAGGAACTCGAGCCAGGAGTCCCGGCCTGCCCTGGCAAACTCCATGCCAAGGCCTCAGCTGGGGCAGAGCCTTCCCCTGGACATGGGCACAACCCCTCTGCCCTCAAGGTCAGGAGGAGCTCAGCTCCTTTTCCCATTTCCTCCTTCCCCTCACACACCCTTCATTCCCAAATTCCCCTCTCTGCAGCCAGGAGCTCCAGGCTGACCAATCCCTGGTGTAACCACCCAGAGCTGTTCCCTTGGGAATTATCTTGAGCAGCCTGTGTTCCTGTGTTACAGACATTTTCTATTTTAGGCAGCAGCAGCCACCTCAGGCAGAGCTGGAAGTGGGCCCAGGAAGGGAGAGCTTGGCTGGGTATGAGCACTCACAGGTGAGTCCAGAGGGATTTGGGCACTCCCTGTTCATTGTCCTGCACTGTTTAGGTCACTTTTTTACTGGGGGCTTAAAGGTGGTGGCACCAGCTTGAGGTGAGGTTTGAGAGGAAGGTGTTTCTGCCTTGGGTGTTGCTCGAGTCCAGGATTTATCAAGTGGAATCATAGAATCATGGAATAATTTGGGTTGGAAGGAACCTTAAAGCCCATCCATTTCCACCTCCTGCCTCCTTCCACCAGACCAGTTTGCTCCAAAAGTTTGGTGGACAGTTTGCTGTCCATCCTGGCCTTGGACACTTCCAGGGATGTCACTGAGCATCCTGAATGGCCCTGCTATCCCAAAAAAAAAAAACCCACATCAGAATTCCAGGAGTGACCAGGCCCTCAGCTGCTCCCTGTGCTCACCTCCTCTGTGCCGAGGTGTGGGCAGCCCCCAGGAGGTGTGGGCAGCCCCCAGGAGGTGTGGGCAGCCCCCAGGAGGTGTGGGCAGCCCCACGAGGTGTGGGCAGCCCCCAGGAGGTGTGGGCAGCCCCCACGAGGTGTGGGCAGCCCCCATGAGGTGTGGGCAGCCCCACGAGGTGTGAGCAGCTCCCTGTCCCTCCCCAGGTGCCCGTCCAGCCCGTGAGTGCTGCTGGCCCTGAGCACAGCAAGCCCCTGGAGAAGGCTGAGAGCCTGTTCAGCCAGGAGCGGGACCCACGCTTCGGGGAGATCTTCCCTGGCATCAGCACAGGTGGGTCAGCAGCCAGGTCAGCTCCTCCTGCCTGCCCTGCTCACATCTTTGCTGCTTGTCCTTCTGTTCTCCCTGCTCCCAGTCTGCAGTGGATGATGTGACCCCAGAGAAGCTCCACGAGAGTTCAGTAGAAAATGGAAAAGAAATTAAATTAAACAGGATTTAACAAACTTGTCTGGAGAAGGAACAAAGGAGTCTTCCTTCAGGCAGACACATCTCTTCCAACTGCTTCTCTCCCTGTTCCTGAGATGTCCCAGCCCAAAAATGACTCGTGCTCTCTCCACAGATGAGAGCAAAGCCATCCCTGCCAGCACCATGCCAGCCAACCCCCCCCTCTTTGCCCAGGGAAACACCTTCACTGCTGCACGTCCTGCTGAGAACTTCAGGTGAGGCTTCACCTCCAGCTCCTGCCCATTCCCTGTTTCCTCTGCTGTGCCTTGGACCTGCCCAGGATCTGGGTCCCCTCCCTTGTTTCCCAGTACAGAATCATGGAATCATTTAGGTTGGAAAGGCCCTCTAGGATCATCAAGTCAGGCTGTTAACCCTTGTTTACCACTAACCCCTGTCCCCAGGTGCCACATCCACACATTCTTGGCACACTCAGGGATGACCACTCCACCCTTCCCAGATGGGCAATTGCTGGGCTCATTTCCCTCCACCAACGACTTGAGCAGAAGGATTTGGTTCCTCTTCCTCCTGCAAGTGCTGTCCACAACCTCAGACACCTCTTGTGTTGCAGGAGCAGCAGCATGGTCCCTCCAGTGAACATCATCCAGCAGCAGCCCTCGCCCGCCGGCCGGATCTTACCGCAGATCTCGCGCCACTCCAGCCCAGCTCAGGTCAGCGGGACCACCTGGGCTGCAGGGACACGGCCGGTGTTCACACCCCAGGTAGCACAGCCCAGCCCCTCAGAGCAGGCCCCGGGTCCCTGCTGCCTTCCAGACCCTGCTCTCCGTGGGGATCCATCCTGCTTCCACTCTCGTGTCCGTGTGCTTCCTCCTTCGCGGCTAACCCGGCAACTCCTCCCTGAGCTGAGTTGGGTGAAGCCGTGCCTCCTCTTCCTCTGCTGTGTTTTTCCTCTCTTACAGCAAGTGGCATCCCAGACAGTGAAGACCCGGCCGCCTTCCTTTGGCATGGGGACATTCCAGGGCACGCCGTCCTCCTTCAGCTCCATGACAGCGCCGGGATCGACGGCTTCTCCCACCACGGCGCCGTACCCAGCCCTGGCCAGCCGTGGCACAGGCTTCAGTGAGTGGGGCTTGGGGGGCAAAAAATACCCCTGGGAGCGTCCAGCTGTGGTGGGATGTGCCCTCCATCATTTTTGGTGGATTTTGGGAGTGCCTGAATGTGGGGAGCAGAGTTGAAGCTGTGCTTTGGCTGATCACCTTCAATCATCCTCCAACCACAGAGCTGGACTTGGTGGTTCTTGTGGATCCCTTCCAGCTTGGGATAATTGGGGTCATCCCAGCAGATGAATTTTGAACCATTTTAAGGCTGCCTGGGAGGAAACAAACCCCTCTGGGAGTCTCTTTGCTCTATCCCATGGCGAACACCTGAATTCCTGTGGCAGGAATTCCTGCAGGACAACCCTGCCCTGTCAGCAGCAGCACCACACAGAGCACTGCCCTTCCCAATCCCATCAGAGCACTGGAGAAGCCCCATTCCCAAAGGAGGGATGATTCACTGCCTGTGTTCTCTTCCAGCAGCCACAGAGGCAGCTCAGACCCCGGCCCCGTTCCAGCCCCGCGCCGCCGACGCCGTGGGAATGTGGCCCCAGTGGCAAGGACAGCACCACGGCCCAGGATCTGGGGAGCAGCACGTGCAGCAGCCCCAGCCCAGCCAGCCTGAGGTCTTCCCAGTAAGATGGGGCTTTTTAACCTCCCAATCTGGTGGGATCCACTGGTGTTGAAACACACAGAGCTTCTCCCTCTGGTTCAAATCGACTGGGGGGGTCCCAGAGTCCTGGATAACCTGATGGAGCTGGAAGTGGAGAGGGCAGGACTGGCTTTGTGTCTTGGTCTGTTGCAGGATCAGTGTGAAATTCCAGTTGGATTAACCCTTCTAGTTCTAATTAATTTTTTAAAAAAGCTACAGTCCAATGAAATTAAAATAATTCATAATCCTCTCACCCCAGCTTTCCCAGCATTTGCTGATTATAGCTTAAATTTGCTGCTCTCCTTAAATTTCCCTTGGACACAGACCCTGTTTTCCCTTGTGAAAGGGACCAGTTTGGTCCACAGTATCTATTCCAGCAAACCCATGATTAAATTGCCCACATGGTCATGGAGCCATGGAATTGCTGAGGTTGGAAAAGCCTCTGAGATGGAGTCCAGCTGTTCCCCCTAATTTCCAATCTAAACCTCCCTGGCACACCTTGATATTCCAGTCTGGATCCTAACCCTCTCCTTGTATCCTCACAGGACATGCTGACCATGTTGGGGGACCAAGGGCCCAACTACAACAATGAAGAGTTCCCAGAGCTGAACATATTCCCTTCTTTTTCTGAGTAAAACAAGCCTTAGGGGAAACAACACAAACCTCTCACCAATATCCACATGTAAAGGAAAACAGCAGAGTCTTTTTCTCAAGGAACTGTCTAAACTCTTCCCAACTTCTGGAAGCAGAGCTCCAAGGAGGGATGGCCCTGGAGGACGAGGTGGTTTGGACACCTCCTCCATGTGGGATTGTTCTGGAAGCTTCAGGACTTGAGTGCCACGAGGCCAAAGGCCCCAGAGCTGCTCCCAAGTGGATTTCTTTGGGAGGGATTCCTGTCTGGAGCACACAGACAGCCCTTCCAAACTTTTAAGGTGGCTTTTGACTGTTTTTATTTCATTCTCTGCCGTGACTTTTTCTATAAAACACAAAACTATTGGAATTTTTAAATACTGGAAGGAACTCTTCCAAGTGCTATCCCTGTAAACACAATCCTGGAGGATGCTTGAGTAAGAATCCATGTCCCAAGCCAGTGTTTTCCTCCTTTTTGGAGGAATTTTAGCTGTTTTTGGAGGGTTGTTACAGCACCTCCAGTCCAGGGTGCTCCACGTGGAGATTCCTGTGTTTGTCTGGAATCTTCTCTCTCCTGTGAACTGTGCAATGAAATCAGTGTGACCCATGACCCCCTCGTTACCCCGGGATAATTAACAAGCCATAAAAATATTACCCATGTAGCTTTCTTCTGGATGAATCCATTTTCCAGCTGATGGTTTCTGTGCTGCCACAAATTGATGTTTCAACAGGTTTTTTTTTTTGGGATAAAACCTGCTCCACGCTGCCCATGGAATTTTATCACATGTAGATGAGTTCCTTGTCCTCGTTTTTGGAGCTGGATGTAGGAGAATCCCTGGATTTGATCAGGGAATTGCTGAGGAACTGTGTTTTCACTACATTTGCTCACTCACCATCTCCTTAAAGAAGAATTCCTGCCATGGGATGATCCTGTTGCCAAATGACAAAGAGTAAGAGGAGAGCTGGAAAAGTAGGGAACAGAATGAAATTTTTTTTATATATATATATATATCTATATATATAAATTTTTAATTTTTAAACATTGACTTGGAATCTTCTGGCTTTTTCCATGGGGAAAAAAAAAACCAAACTTGTGGCCAACCCTGCTCTCCTCAGGGGCTGGAAGAACCATTTGATTCCCTCTTGCTTCAATTCCAACAGGAAAATGAAATTGCAGAGTTGGACTTGGAAGGAAATTTGGCACAACAGCAGCTGGGGAAGAATCCCAAGTGTTCCTGGAAGCCTGGTTTTGTTTTGAATGGAATGTGGGTGTTCCCCCCTTTTCCCTGCATGTGGAGGGGGGGCTCTGGGACCCCCAGGCTGGTTGTGAGTGTTCTCTCTGCTGGTTGAGGGCAGGAATGGGGAAACCCCCACCCCTTTTCCAAGAGCTGATTGCAGAGCTGTCATTCCTGACTAAAATCCACGTAGGAAGCTTTGAAACCTTTGTGTCACCAACCCAGAGAGATTCCTCTTGTAAGTGGAGCAGGAAGCTTTATTTTTCCCTCTCCTTTTCCCTCTGGAAAATTAAGACTTGAAGGTTTTGTTTTAGCTGGTTTTGGTTGTTTTTGTTTTTTTTTTAAATTTTATTCCAAATTTCTCTATGGGTAAGTGGGAACATCCCATTTGAAGAAACCTGTGATCCACCCTCTCCCATTATCCAGGGTGTTCCCAGCCATCCCATCACATCCTGGGCCCTTACCCTTCAGTTCTTCAAGGAGGAGGAAAATTCCCATTTCCCTGAGCCCTTGCAGGTCCCGTGGCTTTATCCCCCCCCCAAATTTTCCAGCTCCTGGGAGAAGGAAACCAGCTGGAGCAGCCAGATCTGTTGGGAAGGAGGATGAGGAGTGGCTGATGGGGTTCCTGGGGGACAGGCTGGGTCTTTTCCCCCCTCTTTGGGAGCTCCAGTGTTGGTCCTGGGGGGGAATTTTATCCCACAGTCCCTGGGGGAGCTGAACCCCCCTCGGGTGTGCCCCAGCCCCAGTGGATTCTGGGCAGCAGAGATTTTCCAGCAAGAGATTTTCCTTTTTTTCCAACCTTTGTCTCATTTCTGCCTCTTGGAGGAATGTCCCTAAATCCCCATCCCCTGTCCTGGCCCCCAAAGCCATTCCCTCCCTGTTTTGTCCCCCAGTTTGGCCCCCATCCCCCCATTTTGCCCCCCAAACCCCTCGTACCCCCCCGTTTGTCCCCTCAGTTCCTGGTCACTCGCTGCCACGTCAGGGCCTCGTGCTCCAGGGGATGATTCTGCCCTGGAGCCCCGGGGTGACTCAGCCCCCCTTGTCCCCACAGCGGTCACAGGGGGGTGGCCCCTCTCTTGGGGACCCCCGTGGGGAAGGGGTGACAGGAACCCACGCCCACCTTGGTGCTGCTGCATCCCCCCTCGCCCCTGCTGCTCCCTGGGAGGGTCTGTCCTCGTTCCCTTGGCTGGAGGGTGACGATGACAGCGATGATGATGTCGATGTCCCCAGGGTGACATGGCTGGGACGGCTCTGGTGCCACCGGGACCTTCCTCCTTGTCCTGGCAGGAGCCTCGTGACGAGGTGACAATCACTGCACAAAGCACCGTCCTGCCCCCCCAGCTGGGCACCGGCTGGGGGACACTGGGGACAGAGCTGGGGGGTCCTGTCCTCTGTTCCTGCTGTCACACGATGTCCCCAGGCTGCTCCTGAAGGAACTGGGTGCTCAGCCCCATCCTAGTCGGGCACGGGGAGGACTTGGGGACAAGGTGGGACAGCAGAATGTCCCCAGGGTGGGATGCCGGGACAAGAGAATGTCCCCAGGGCAGCGGGACATCCCTAAGTTGGGATGCCAGGACAAGAGGGTGTCCCTGGGGCCAGGATCCTTGGGACAGGAGGGTGTCCCCAGGGCAGGATGCAGGGGTGGGGGACATCCCAGGGACGGGAGGATGTCCCAGGACAGGAGGATGTCCCGGGACAGGAGCAGGTCCCAGGGAGAGGAGGATGTCCCGGGACAGGAGCAGGTCCCAGGGAGAGGAGGATGTCCCAGGAGAGGACGATGTCCCAGGACAGGAGAAGGTCTCACGGACAGGAGGATGTCCCGGGACAGGAGGATGTCCCGGGACAGGACGATGTCCCAGGACAGGACGATGTCCCGGGACAGGACGATGTCCCGGCAGGAGCCGCCACCAGCCCGCGCCGGTGCTGACTCAGCGCGTCCCGCAGCACCACGTGAAGCCGGGGGCAGCCCCCGCGTCCCCCTCCTTGTCCCCTCCTTCCCTCCAGCCCATCCAAACCCCGATGCTTGCCAAAATTTTCCGGCTGCCTCCAAACTTCCTCAATCCGGCCGCATAAAAAGCGCAGCGGCTCCCGCAGGCCCCGTCCCGGCGCTGCCACCGACGGCTCCGCGCTCGGTAAGCGGCGGGGAGGGGTCCCCGGGGGGCGCTGGGTGCCTTTTTCCCCAGGGAAATGGATCCCAGTGGGAAATGGGAGGGAATCGGGTCCCATGTGGGACCTTGGGGGGGAGGCACAAAAAGGGAAACTGAGGCACTTCACGTCGAGCGGAGCTGGGGGTCCCCGGCTCGGGGGGCTGGGGGCGCTGGGTGAACCAGGAGGGGCTGGATGGGTGGGACGGGCCCCCTCCTGCACCTTCTGCATCCCAAAACTCCCCCCACCCCGGCGTGGGGCTGCCGGAACGAGCCGGTCACGGGAGCGGTAACGGGAACCAGCTGTCCCGGCTCATGTGATGCCGGCGCCCGGCCAGCCCTGCCCGCGGGGGTGTCCTGGCCCCAGATGGGGGGAGGAAGGGGTCCCAGAGCCCAGCTAGGGGGTCCCAGCCCCAGATCGAGGGAGGAAGGGGTCCCAGCCCCAAATCAGGGTGTTCAGGGGGTCCCAGCCCCAAATCGAGGGAGGAAGGGGTTCCAGCCCCAAATCAGGGTGTGCAGGGTGTCCCATCCCCAAATCAGGGTGTGCAGGGGGTTCTGGCCCCAAAGCAGGGTAGGCAGGGGGTTCCAGCCCAAAAAATCAGGATGTGCAGGAGGTTCCAGCTCCAAATTAGGGTGTGCAAAGGGTCCTGGCCCCAAGGCAGGGTGTGCAGAGGGTTCTGGCCCCAAATCAGGATGTGCAGAGGGTCCCAGCCCCAAATTGAGGAAGGAAGGGGTCCCAGCCCCAAAATAGGGTGTACAGAGTGTCCCAGCTCCAAATCAGGGTGTGCAGGGGGTCCTGGTCCCACAGGAGGGTGGGCACAGGTTCCTGCCCCCACCCGGAGCCCCTGGCTCAGCCTGTGCCCTGTCCCCAGCATCCAGCTGGTCCCCAGGACGTGGTGGCCCGTGCTGCTGGCCCTGCTGGTCCCCAGGATGAGGTGGCCCGTGCTGCTGGCCCTGCTGGTCCCCACGGCGCTGGCCCAGCCGCACCCGCAGCGGGAGCTGGACGCGCAGTGGGACCTGTGGAAGAAAACCCACCACAAGCAGTACAACGGCCAGGTACGGGGGGTTCTGTGCCTGGGACCCCCAATGACGTCCCCAGGGTGGGGTGCTGGGGCACAAGGATGTCCCAAGGGTGGGGGACACAGGCAGGACCCCTGTCCCAGTGCCATCTTGCCCGGCGCAGGCAGACGAGGTGACGCGGAGGCTGATTTGGGAGAAGAACCTCAAATACATCAACACCCACAACCTGGAGCACTCCCTGGGCGTCCACACCTTCGAGCTGGCCATGAACCACCTGGGTGACATGGTGGGTGTCCCTGGCGGGGGACAGAGGGGGGCTGAGCCCCTGTGGGTGCTCCCACTCACCGCGGTTCCTCCTCCAGACCAGCGAGGAGGTGGTGAGGACGATGACCGGGCTGAAGGTGCCCCGTGGTCACCAACGCCACAACGAGACACTCTTTGTCCCCGACTGGAGCGAGAGAGCCCCGGCTGCCATGGACTGGCGCAAGAAAGGCTACGTGACCCCTGTCAAGAACCAGGTGAGACGGGTGTGCCTGCAGCAGGGTGTCACCCCGTGTCACCCTGTGTCACCGCGGTGTCACCCGTTGTGTTGTCCCCACAGGGCCAGTGTGGCTCGTGCTGGGCTTTCAGCTCGGTGGGCGCCCTGGAGGGGCAGCTGAAGAGGAAAACAGGCAAACTGCTGTCCCTCAGCCCCCAAAACCTGGTGGACTGCGTGGCCAACAACGACGGCTGCGGCGGCGGGTACATGACCAACGCCTTCGAGTACGTCCGGCAGAACCGCGGCATCGACTCCGAGGACTCCTACCCCTACATCGGCCAGGTGGGAGGGGGGCCAGCCCCAAATCCCCCTCCGTCCCTCCCCTCCCCACCTCACCTGGCCTTCCTGGCCCTCGCAGGACGAGAGCTGCATGTACAGCCCCACGGGGAAGGCGGCCAAGTGCCGCGGCTACCGCGAGATTCCCGAGGGCAACGAGAAGGCTTTGAAGAGGGCGGTGGCCAGGATTGGGCCCATCTCCGTGGGCATCGATGCCAGCCTGCCCTCCTTCCAGTTCTACAGCAGGGGTGAGGGGCTGGGGGGAGCTGGGGGGGCGCGGGGCTGCTGGGGGAGCCGAGGCACGCCCGGTGACAGTGGCTGTGTCCCCAAGGCGTGTACTACGACGAGAGCTGCAACGCTGAGAACATCAACCACGCCGTGCTGGCCGTGGGCTACGGGGCACAGAAGGGCACCAAGCACTGGATCATCAAGAACAGGTACAGGGCTTGGGACGCCTTGGGGATTGCAGGTGGCTGGGGCTCTTCCAGAGGCTCAGGCTCTGCTTTTCCACCTGCAGCTGGGGCGAGGAATGGGGCAACAAGGGCTACGTCCTCCTGGCCCGCAACATGAACAACGCCTGTGGTGTGGCCAACCTGGCCAGCTTCCCCAAGATGTGACCCAGCCCTTCCCTTCCCACTGCCCTGCCCTCCAGCTTGGCCTCTTCCCTCCCAGCCTCAAAGGTGACGGTGCTCCCGGGGGGAATTCTTTGTCTCCGTGAGAAATTTCCCTTGGGAAGGGGGAGACACCCCCTCTTCACCACAGGGAATGGGGGATGAGTCCCCTCAACTCTTTTTTTTTCCACACTTTGCCATGCTGGCTTCTGCCTTGCCATGGACTGTGCTTGGCCTGATGTGTGGAGGCCAATCCAGCCAGACATGCTTCAGGAACAGGTTCCACTCCAGCCTCTGCCTCAGGGGTGGAGGTGGAATATTCCCAGTGGAGAGCACAGATCCCTCTCCCTCCACCCTGTATCCCGGTGGAGGCTGCTGAGAATGATATGACTTTATTTTTCAACTAAAATTGGGAATAAGGCTTGGACTGGTTTGCTTCGTGCTGGGAAAAAGCCACAGGGGTGGGAAAAATTCTTCCTTTTCCCAAAGGGGCAAAGAGCCCCTTGTGGGGCAGAATAGGGTGAGAAGAAACTGCTGGGGAATTTTGGGATGGATGGATGGAGTATCTGGGGAGGGGAAGGACACAGGGAAGGACAGATGGGTGGATGGACCCACAGGACACCCCCAGCCCCACCAGAGACCCCCCAAACCCTCCCCAGGGAGTGTCAGCCATGGCTGGGGGGGGCACCACGAGGGATTTGGGGACCCTGAGGTCCCATGAGGGATTTGGGAACCTCCTGGGATTGTGGCCACGAGTGACAATGACACCGTGGGGCCACAAGAATCCAGAGCAGAGGTGCACAGAGACCCCTGGGGAGGGGGCACGAGGCCGTGCGTGCCCCGTGTGGGTGAGCACGGTGACCACAGCACACCCCAAAACCAAACACGGGTATCACAGCAGGCCTGGCACACCCCAGGAGTGCAAACACCCCAGTACCCACCCACACCCCGCCACACCCCGGAACGGGGCTGAGAGCCGGGGGGGGACCCTGAAACAATGGAGACAGTGAGGCACAAGGAAATCCCCCAAAAAAAAGGACAAGCAGGGACACTCAGAGGTGACATCTTTATTGTCCCCTCCCTCCGGGAGGGGCTCACTCCTCGTGGCCGGGGGGCGGGGGCGCCAGGGCGGCCCCCAGCCTCACCTGGCTCAGGTAGGCGTTGTCGAAGCAGCGGCGCCGCTCGGGCTCCTCCCACGAGCAGCAGCCCCGAGGGTCCCGCCAGGCGTCCCCGGGGGTGGCACAGAGCGTGGCGATGCCCTGGGACAGCTGTGGGCAACGGGCACGGGGCTCAGGGGGTCTGGGGGTGCCCGGCGCCCCTAAACCCCTCAGGCACTCACTTGTGGGGATGGGGGTCAGGGGGCTCTGGGCGTCCCAGCGCCCCTAAACCCCTTGGGCACTTGCTTGTAGGTAATGGGGATGGGGGTCAGGGGGCTCTGGGGGTCCCAGCGCCCCCAAACCCCTCGGGCACTCACTTGTGGGGATGGGGGTCAGGGTGGTTCTGGGGGTCCCCTGAGCCCCCAAACCCCTCGGGCTCTCACTTGTGGTAATGGGGATGGGGGTCAGGGTGGTTCTGGGAGTCCAGGGCCCCTAAACCCCTTGGGCACTCACTTGTGGGGATGGGGGTCAGGGTTGTTCTGGGGGTCCCCTGAGCCCCCAAACCCCTCGGGCACTCACTTGTGGTAATGGGGATGGGGGTCAGGGGGCTCTGGGGGTCCCAGCGCCCCCAAACCCCTCGGGCTCTCACTTGTGGTAAAGGGGATGGGGGTCAGGGTGGTTCTGGGGGTCCCAGCGCCCCCAAACCCCTCGGGCTCTCACCTGCTCCCGGGCACAGGCGCCGCGCTCCTCGGGGGGCAGCGGGCAGCACGCCGCCGTCATGGCCCCCAGCAGCTCCGGCACCGGCCGCCTGCGGACACGGCACGGGGCTGAGCACCGGGGGAACACCGGGGGAGCACGGGGGGCACCCCCAAGGGGGTTTAAGGCGGGGGGCGTGGGCTGCCGTGCCCCTCCCCGAGCAACGGAGAGCCGCGGATGGCGGGGATGGGGATGAGGGGTCCTGCAAAGCCGGGACCCCCCAAGAGCGGGGGGTCCCCGCGGGCTGTGTTGGGGTCACTCACGTCCTTGTGAAGAGCCGCGTGGGGCCGCAGAGCGAGCGCAGCAGGGCCGGGCCGGGCCGGGCCAGGCTCACGTTGTGCAGCTCCCGGTCGTACTCGGGGTGGGGGGCGGCGGCGGCGAAGCAGCGACCCCGGGCCCGGGGACCCCCCCGCTGGCAGCAGCGGTGCTGGCCCGTCTTCACCGATGATTCCTCCCGGCAGAACCGATTGAGCCCCTTCAGCCACTGCGGAGGAGAAGCCGGGGGTCGGGGGGCTGCCCGGGCACTGGGACCCCCGAACAGCCGGGTCATCCCTGGGACATTTCCGTCCCCTCCCCGGATGCCGGGGCCCCTCCCTGATACGTTTGTCACCTTCCCGGATACCTGGGAGCCTTCCCGGCCTCTGAGCGGCTGGGTCACGATCCGGGCACACGGGTCATGCCCGGGACAGCCGGGGCCACTCCCCGGATACCGGAGTGCCAGCCCGAGCACCTCGGTCCCTTCCCCAAACACCTCAGTGCCTTTCTCAAACACCTCAGTGCCTTTCCCAAACACCTCAGTGCCTTTCCCGAACATCTGTGTCCCTTTCCCAGACACTTCTGTCACTTTCCCAAACAGCTCTGTCCCCTTCCCCAATGTGTCCCTCTTCCAAACACCTCAGTCCTCTTCCCAAATGCTTCTGTCCCTTTCCCAGACACTTCTGTCCCCTTCCCAAACCCCTGAATCCCCTTCCCAAACACTTCTGTCCCTTTCCCAAACGCTTCTGTCCCTTTCCCCAAACACCTCAGTCCCTTTCTCGGTCCCTTTCCCAAACACTTCTGTCCTTTTCCCGAACATCTGTGTCCCTTTTCCACACCTTGATCCCCTTTCCAAACACCTCAGTCCTTTCCCAAACACCACAGTCCCTTTCCCAGACACTTCCGTCCCCTTCCCAAACACCTCAGTCCCTTTTCCCGGACACCTGCGCCCCCCAATCCTTTAACACCTGAGACTCTCCCGAACCCCTGGAGCCCCCCAACCCTTCATCACCGCGTCCCCCCCGTCCCACCCTTGTCCCCCGGCCCTGTCCCCGCTGCTCACGGCGTTGTGGGCGCAGCTCAGGCTCTCGTTGCGGCAGCAGCGGCCGTACTCCCGCTCCAGGCGGAGCCGCAGCCGCACGCGGGGCCCGGAGCGCCCACCGGGGCCGGGGGGCCCGGGCCGCAGCGCCCGCAGCCCGCAGATGTTGCCCAGGTTGGTGGCCGTGGGCTCGCCGGGAGGAAAGGGCGGCTCGCTGACCAAATCCCAGGCGACGTTGGGGTCCCAGGTGGGGACGGGGCCCCAGGTGGGGGCCGGGGTCTCCTGGGCGAAGCAGCGGCGCCGCGCGGCCCCGTGGCGGTGGCAGCAGTGGAACTGCCGCGTCTTCACCCCGAACTCATCCGTGCAGAACCCGTCCAGCACGTCCGTCCACTGCGGGGCAGGGGGGACACGGCCCCCTCGGTGTCACCCCGTGTCCCGCCCTCCGCAGTGGCACTGTCCCCTCTGCCCGCATCATCCCCCCGCAACACACCGCGATGTCCCCACGTTACACCGGCCCCAGCGCCTTCCCCTCCAGCGGTGTCCCCGTGTCCCTCACGGTGTCCCCGTGTCCCTCACAGTGTCCCCATCCCCTCAGTCCCCCCATCCTCTCGGTGTCCCCATCCCTGCAGTGTCCCCATCCCCTCAGTGTCCCCTCGCGGTGTCCCCTGGGTGTCCCCTGGGTATCCCCCCGCGGTGTCCCCTCAGTGTCCCCCTCCCCGGGGTGTCCCCTGGGTGTCCCCATCCCCTGGGTGTCCCCTGGGTGTCCCCCCGCGGTGTCCCCTGGGTGTCCCCCTCCCCGGGGTGTCCCCTGGGTGTCCCGCTCCCCTGGGTGTCCCCTGGGTGTCCCCCCGCGGTGTCCCCTCAGTGTCCCCCTCCCCGGGGTGTCCCCTGGGTGTCCCCCCGCGGTGTCCCCTGGGTGTCCCGCTCCCCGGGGTGTCCCCGTCCCGCGGTGCCCGCACTCACGGCGCGGCGGGCGCAGGGCAGCGGGCTGCGGTGCCGGCAGCAATCGTTCATGCGGGGCCGCAGCGCCGCCAGCGCGGCCGCCTGCCGCCGCAGGTGCGCGAAGGCGTTCGGGGGCAGCGGCAGCGGCGGCGGCAGCGTGGGGGGGTCCCGGCAGTGCCGGGACACGGCGGCGGCCATGGGCCAGGCGGGGGGGAACCCGTCCAGGGCGCTGCCCCACTCCGGGGGGCTGCGCGACGGGAACATGGTCCCCGCCGCCAGGATGTCGGGGGGCACCTCGAGGTCCTGCTCCTGCTGCAGCACTGGGAAAAGGGAGTGGGTGGGCACAGAGCTTGTCCCTGTGTGCCCCCCTCTCCCCATTCTGTCCCTGTGGTCCCACTCGGTGTCCCCATGTCACTCCCGCCCCGTGTCCCCCCCATCCGAGTCCCCTTTCTCCTCCATCATCACGTCCCCACGTCCCTCCACCCCTAACCCTGACCCCCCCGTGTCCCCTCCATCCATAATCCCCCCCCACGAGCATCCCCGTGTCCCCAGTCCCCTTTGTCCCCCCACCCCTGGGTGTCACCCTTTGTCCCCTGGGTGTCCCCCTTTGTCCCCCCACCCCAGGGTGTCCCCCTTTGTCCCCTCACCTTGTTTGATGTTGGGGGGCTGCAGCTCCAGGCTCTCCTGCACCACCTGCTGCAGATGCCCCGAGGCCAGCGCTGTCACCCACGGGGGACACAGGGGGTCAGCAGGGTCACCCCCTCCGTCCCCCCACCCATGGAACAGCGAGCAGGGACCCCCCCCAGACCTGTGGGCTTGGAGCTCCATAACGGGGAGGGGGCCCAGCTATTTGGGAAGGGTCCCAGACGTTCAGGGGGGTCCCCAGGAGCTGGGGAAGGGGAGCCAGGAGGGATGCAGGTGTTTGGGACAGGGAGCTCCAGGCGTTTGGGAGGGATCCAGGTGTGTGGGCAGCAGCCCCGACATCCGGGGTGGGGAGCCAGGTGTCCGTGGGGGTGTCCCAAACACCCGGACGGGAGCCCAGGTGTCCCAGGGGGGCTCCAGGAGCTCGGGAGGGGGATCCAAACACCCGGGAAAGGGACCCTGAGCTCGGGAAGAGCCCCCCGAATCTAAGTGGGGGATCTCAGGTGTTCAGAAAGGGGATCCAGGTGGCCGGGGAGGGGACCCTGAGCTCGGGAAGGGGCCCCGGGTGTCGGGGGGGGCCCTGGGTGGGGGCAGCGGGGACTCACCGGCGGCGCTGAGGAGGAGGAAGAGGCCGAAGGCCGCCATGGCGTCGGGAGCTGTAGGGTCAGCGCCGGCTCCGCCGCCTTATGAAGGGCCGGGTCGGGCGTGGGGCCACATCCCGCGGGGCTGAGTCACGGCCTGACGTCGCCGCAGAGCCGGGAGGGGGACCCCGGGGGGCTGCGCTGGATCCCGCACCCCCAAACGGCCCCGGGGCCGGAACCCCCCCCCATCCCCAGCCCTGACCCCACCCTGGTGGTCCTGGCCCCACCCTGGTCGACCCCTGCGTCACAGCAGGGGGAAGTGGTCAGGCCACATTTTTGTGGGTTTTGCCCCGTTTTGGGGCCCCCACCCACTGAGTCACCCCCGGCGCTGGGGGGGGCTTTAGGGCCACCTCCAGAGGGACCCCCGGACAGAGGGGGGGTCCCTGAGCTCATGTCCCCGAGGGTCACCGCCTTGGTCACCTGTGGGCGGGGGGCTGGCGGGGCGGGGGGCTCCTGTCCTATCCCGGGATAAGCGAATCCTGCCCGGGCAGGTGTTTGGGGTGTGTTTGGGGGGGGACAGCCCCGTGTCCCCCTCCCCGATTGCCCAACGGCGGCTGCGGCTCCGTGACTCCGGCTTTGCGCAACCCCATCCCCACTTTCCCCGACGCGTGGGCGGGGGGGAAATCCCGGCTGGAAGGACCCAGAAGTGCCGGGGGCAGCTCGGGAGAGGGAAGGGAAACCTGGGAATCACCACCCGAGTTTGTGGGGAGGGTATCCAGGGATTTTTTGGGGGTCCCCAAGGCGCTGCCCCCCTCCCCGAGCACCCCAGTCTCAGCTCCCACAACATCCAGCGCGTTTCCAGCGGTTTATTAATTTGGGGGGGGGGTCTCGAGAAGGAAGGGGGGGTTCAGAAGCGCTGCTCGGCGTCGGGGACGCGGCCGTCGCGCAGCTCCTGCAGCCGCTGCAGCACCCGGGGCAGCTCCAGCTCCCCGAGCTGCCGGTTCTCCCGGCTCCGGACGCTGACGGTGCCGCGCTCCCGCTCCCGCCGCCCCACCACTGCGGGGGCACGGCTGTCGGGAGGGGTCCCGAGCCCCCCGACCCGCACGGGCACCCCCCCGAGCACAGCACCCCCCGAGCACAGCACCCCCCGCCCTGCAGGGTCCAGGACAGGGACTTGGGGGGTCCCAGAACAGTCCTGGGGGGTCCAAAGGGGGGTCCCAAAGGGGGTGGGCGTCCCTAAAACACTCCTAGGGAGGTCCCAAATGGATCTCAGGGGGTGCTGGTGAATTCCCAAGGGGGGACTGAGCTCCTGGGGGGGCTCCTGAGGGGGTCTCATAGTGGGGGGTCCCAGGGGAAGGTCTCAGTTTTCCTCCCCAGCAGCACCCAGGATGTGGATGGGGGTGTCCAGCCAGTCCTGGGGGGCTCCAGGGGGGTCCTGGGGGGTCTGCAGGCCACGCCCCACCCTTACCCAACTGGAAGTTGTAGTGGGCGAGTTGGGCCCGGCGGATCTTCCGTGCCAGGGTGGTCCCGGGGTCCCCGTCCAGGTCAGCCAGGAGGCCCCCCCTCCTCAGCACCGCCTGCACCTGCACCCCCGGAGTCAGTGGGGGGCACGGGGGGGCAGGGAGGGATGGGATGGGGGGGTCACAGGGCACAGGGGGGGTCACACACTCACCTCCCGGGCATAGTCCTCCACCTCGGGGGTCTGTGGGATGACCATGGCCTGCAGTGGGGACAGCCAGAGCGGCCTGGGGGGCACAGGGGACACTGGGGGACACTGGGGGCAACGCACAAGGAGGGGGTGCCCCAAGGGTGGAGGTGTCTCAGGGATCCAGAGGGTCCTGGGGACAGAGTGTCCCCAAACCTGGGGAGTGTCTGTCCCAAGATGGGGCACCCTGGGACGGGGTGACACTGGGGATGAGGGGCCTCAGACAACTGGGGGTCGTGTCCCAGGGGCTGGGGGCTGCCTGAAGGACTGGGGGGGTGGGCTGTGGGGTGTTTTGGGGGTGCCCCCTCACCATCGCCCGCCGCAGCTCTCGGCCAGCACGGCCACCATGCGCTCCACGGAGCCCAGCACGGCCCGGTGGATCAGCACGGGCCGGGCCGGGCTCCCGCTGGGGCTGGGGGGGACACGGGGGTCAGGGGGACCCCCCGATGCCCCCCAGTTCCGCCTTCCCAGCCCAATCCTGACACTCCTCAGCCCCATGTCTGCCCCCGCAAATCCTGACCCTCCCCAGCCTCATTTCTGCCCCTCCACCCCAATCCTGACTGCCCCAGCCCCCCAAATCCCCAATTCCACCTTCCCCATCCCAATCCTGACCCCCTCCCAGCCCCATTTCTGCCCTTCACCCCAATCCTGACCCCCCTCCCAGCCCCCAGTTCTACCCTCCAAACATTCCCCAATCCCAATCCTGCTCCCCCAGCCCCAACCCTGATCCCACCCCACAGAAATCCTGAACCCCAGCCCAACCCTGCCCCCCACAAATCCCCAGTCCTGCCCCCCTCCCAACACCTGGCATATTCCAGCTCGAATCTCTCCGGCATCTGGAAATCCAGCTGGATGGTGCCACACTGATGCTGCCTCCCCAGAGCATCCCTGATCCTGATATCGATCTGTCGGGAGTCAGGGGATGGGGAGCTTCCTGCAGGGTCCTGGTTTGCCCCCTTCAGGGCCCCCCCTCCCCAAAATGCCTCACCTTGGGCCCATAAAAGGCGCCGTCCCCCGGGCTCAGCTCCCAGGGCTGCCCGAAATTCTCCAGGCTCCGCTCCAGCTGCTGCAGGGGCGGGTCGGGAGGGTCAGGGGGGCACAGAGCAGGGGGCACACGACACAGGGGGGGCATCACCCCACCTGCTCAGCACGGTCCCAAGTCCCAGGGTCCCCCAGGAACCCGTCGGGACGCGTGGCCAGGGCCAGGCGGAAGGAAAAGCCCAGGACGGCGTAGACGGCGCGGATGAAATCCAGCGAGGCGTCGATCTCGCTCTCCAGCTGGGAAAGAGCTGTCAGGGGGGCAGGTGACACACGCTGGGGGGGACAGCGAGGGCTCAGGGGGACAGACACCTGCTCCAGGGTGCAGAAAATGTGGGCGTCATCCTGCTGGAAGCGCCGGACCCGCGTCAGCCCCGTCAGGGTCCCGGGGGGCTCGTTGCGGTGCAGCACCCCGAAATCCGCCAGGCGCAGCGGCAGCTCCCGCCAGGAGCGCGGCCGGTGGGCGAACATCAGGCTGGGGACGGACAGACAGACAGACAGGCTGCCCCCAGGAGCCCCCCCCGGGCACCCCGGGGCCGCCTGACTCACCAATGGGCCGGGCAGTTCATGGGTTTGAGGGAGAGGCTCTCAGGGGAGGCAGGGACAGTGAAGATGTGGGGGCTGTAGTGCTGCCAGTGCCCCGAGAGCTCCCAGAGCTGGGGGCTGAACAGGTTGGGGGTCACCACCTCGCTGAAGCCCCTCGCCCGGTACTCGCTCTGTGGGGACAGGGACAGGGCAGGACGTCAGCTCAGCCCCACAGAATAGGGCATGGGGGGCTGCAGGGAGTGGGAGAGCGAGAGTTGTGGGGTGCAGGGTGGGTAGAGAGGGGTATGGGGTGCAGTGGGGTCTGTGGGGGGCACAGCAGTGCCCGGCTGTGGTGGGGATGGGGTGACAGGGAGATGATGGGGGCCGTACCCGGATAAACTCCACGAGGGTGTTGTAGACGTGGGCACCACGGGGCAGGAAGAAGCAGCTGCCAGGGCTGAACTTGTGGAAGAAGAAGAGCTCCTGATCCTGCAGCAGGCAGGGAGGGTGTCACTGGGGGGATGCCCGTGAGGGTCCCCCAGCCCCTGGCAGGCAGGGCTCACCTTCCCGATGCGGCGGTGGTCCCGCTGCGCCGCCTCCTCCTGCGCCCGCTCCCACTGCTCCAGCTCCCGGCGGCTGGGGAAGGCCACGGCGGCCACACGCTGCAGGGACTGACCCCCAGCTCCCCCCCAGAGCGCAGCTGAGCTCTGAGGGCACAGGGGGACATCAGAGGGGCACGGGGACCCTGCCCAAAACCTGCTGTATGGGGGGATGGCAGTGGGGCAGGGCAGGGGACCCCCACCCGACACCCACCGTGAGCACCCGCAAGGCTCTGATCTGCCCCGTGTGCCTGAGGAGGGGCCCGTGGCACAGCTGGAGCAGGGGGCCACACCTGCGGGAGGAACAGACGGAGTGGGGACAGCTGTGGTGACCCACGGCCACACCTGCGGGAGGAACAGACGGAGTGGGGACGGCTGTGCTGACCCACGGCCACCCCACGTCCCCCGTGCTCACCTGTAGACCGTGGCCGTGGGGGATGTCACCTCCTCGAGCTGCTGCAGCTGGAAGGCGTTGTGCTGGGGAGGGACAATGAGGTGGGTGACAGTGGGCTTGGTGGCATTAGAGGGGTGACACCAAGGGGGAAGTGACACCGTGCTGGGCGAAGGACCAAGGCGGTGACAGGTAACGCCAAACTGGGGGTGACACTGGGCCTGGTGAGCATCACCCAGCTAATGACCCCCACCAGGAGGGTGCCAGTGTCCCCAGGCTGGCCTCCCGTGACACTCTGGGCAGGGGGACACACCTTGAGCAGCTCAGCCAGCTGCTGGCGGGTGGCCTCGAGGCGCTCGAAGCGGTGCCGGGCTCGGGCGAACGTGGCACAGGCCTCCTCCAGCGCCGGCAGCTCCGCGCTCTGCACCGCCCTGGGGACACGGGGACACGTTGGGGACACCCCGGGGACACCCTGGGGACCCCGCAGCACCTGCCCAGCCCTACCTGCTGCCCATGTGGACGTCACAGAAGAAGCCATCCTCGGTGGCCCGGGTGCTGCAAAGCGTCGCCCCGAAAAGCTGCTCGGCCACCGCGCCCAGGACGCAGGCGCTGGAGCGCCAGAAAGCCTGGGGGGACATTGGGGACACGGGGGACAGGGGGGACTCAGGGGCTGTGAGGGCAGCGGGGCGCGGGTCCAGCACCCCAGGGCCCCGGGCTCACCTCCCGGCCCTCGGGCGAGGAGAAGTCGAGCAGCTCCAGGTCGGTGTCACCTTCCAGGGGCCGGTCCAGGTCCTGGAGGGTCCCGTTCACCCGGGCCACCAAGGCCACCTCGGCCAGGCCAGCCCTGCAGGGACACCAGAGACGCCGTGGAGACACTGCGGGGACGCCATGAACCCTGTGGGGGCTTTGTGGGGATCATGGGGACACAGTAGGAACCCCACAAACCTTGTGGGGACCATGGGGACATTGAGGAGACCCCATGAACCTCGTGGGGGCTCTGTGGGGAATCTTGGGGACACAACGGGGACATTGTGGAGACCCTGTAGGGACTCTGTGGGGTCTCAGGGACACCATGGGGACATTGTGGAGACCCTGTGGGGACCATGGGGACACCACGGGGACATTGTGGAGATCCAGTAGGGACTCTGTGGGGACCACGGGGACACTGCAGACCCCGCAGACCTCGCGGGGACAGCCTGAGGGGCCTCGCCAGGACACTGCGGGGAGTGTCCCGAGCCGTACCCGAGCTCCGTGGCCACCTGGAACGGCGTGGTTCGCAGGGCCCGGCCGGGCAGGCGGCGCCCGCCGGGCAGCGCGATGCGGATCGGTGTTCCCGGTGGGAGGCGGCCGCTCCCGGCTCCATCCCCGTCCCCGCGCTCCGCCGCCGCCGCCCGCAGCCGCTGGAAGAGCCGGAGGCGCTCGGGGTCCGGCCCGGACACCTGGGGACGGGGATGGGCGCGGGGTCAGCGGGCCGCCCTTGTGGGGAGCGGGCAGGGGTCCCGGGGGCGGGGGAGCGGGGGTCCCGAGCGCACCCGGTGTCGCCGCGGGGCTCCCGCCAGCAGCAGCCGCGAACCCGCGAGGGGCGACATGGCCGCGGCTCCGCCCGTTCCGCCGGAACCGGGGACGCGGCCGCCAAAACCCCCCTGCGGAAGCTGCGTTGGATTCGCCCGCTCGGGCGGGAGCGCCGCAGATTGGACGGAACCATGGAAGGGGCGGGGGTGTCCGGAGCGCACGCGTGAAAGAACGGAGCCGCCAAGGGCTGGTTTGGTACTTTTTATGCAGATCCTGAAGCCCACACCGGTATCAAACAGGTACGATGGAGGCAACTAAAAACCAACCAAAAAAAAAAAATTAAAATAAATCAAGTAAAATCCCAACTTCATATAAAAGCCGCGGGGGCGGCCCTGGGTGTGGGGGGGCTCCGGCTGCGTGTGGTGAACGATCCCGGAGGGAATTAAAAAGTGATTGCTATTTACACACACGTAGAAAGTCAACAGTGATCCCGGGGGGAAAAACAAAACAAAAAATCCAAAGATCCCCAAATTGACCCAAACCCAACCACAGTCTTCCCAGGCAGGGGGGACGCGCTTGGGCCGTCTTGCTGCCAGTCCCACGGAGCTCCAAGGTGGGTTTGGGTGGGTTCCTCGACCCTTTTTTTGCCTGGTTTCGGTGCTTTTGGCAGACAGGAGGAACAGGGGGGTCTCCCCTCCCTGCAGCAGCAATTTGGGGATCGGCTGGAAACCAACACCCCAACACCACTCAGCGCTCCTCTCGAAGCTTTCAGAGTTTTTCCTTTTTTTAATTTTTTTTTTCTTTCTCTTAACTCTTTCAACTACTACTGAAGGTTTTATTTAACAGCAACGTGGCTTCTTGTCGTTAAAACATCGGTTTGTGTCTGTTTTCTTGTCTCACCCAATGCTGGGGGGCTGGGGCGGGGGCTGGGGCTAGAACCAACCGAAAAGTACAGAACATTTAATTTAGGAGAAGGTTACAGGGGTCGTTGAGGGAAGGAAAAAAAATAAAAGAAAAAGAAAAAAAAGAAAAAAAAAAGAAAAATGAAAGGGCAGCCTCAGCAGCTGCGTCAGTACCGGGGAGGGAAGAAGGGGCGCTTAGGGGTGAAGAAGGGAGCCCCCCCTCTTCCGAAGGGTGGCCTGGGCCTCTTGAGGCTCTGGAAGGGGTCTCTGCCGCCGAAGGGCTCCCGCGGGCGGAACTCGGCGCGGGGCGTGCGGAGCAGCACGGAGCCG